>NW_008752400.1:25139-35488 GCF_000715545.1 Opisthorchis viverrini
TTTTTTTCTGTGTTGTAAATGATGTATTGAATTCCTAAGGGAATTTCCTGTGATTCGTGCATTGTATACAACGCATTTCTCCCTAATTTTCTGTGAATAAAAGCTAGTCTCGGAAACCCGACACCCATTATGCCTAAACGCGACTCCCGCTTTCAGGTGCTCACTAGACACTGTGCATGAACGCGACACAATGTCAGAAGCTTCATATGCCCTTAGTTGTAAGGATCCGTTTGAACGCATTGGTCAAAGTTAACCACACTTTGTATGATGGCTTTTCATACTCCAAAAGGGCGTCACACGTTAGCCCACGCCTTACAAAACGTCGGTCGTATGAAAAGTAAGTTACTCCATGGATGTGAACAAGATGGCGAGATGTGACTGAAAGGTGGTCCTTGAACTAGTTCGGCAAAACCGGACTACGCGGGCTGCGATTTGCCTATCTTTGTCATGAAAAGCGACACCAAACCTCCCTGCTGTGTCCGAGCCTCCAACTTTTGCTCGATTTCGAAAGAAACCTGCCACGTCGGCACGACAGCTACCCGCAGTGTGAAATGGCGTTGACGGAAAATGTGTTGCAATTAAATTCTCAACTAAAATCTCCGAATTTTAGTCAACATCTTACTGAATAATGATGGTGGAAAAAAGTGATGAATAAGACCCACTTTACACACCTCGACATATGTAATGAGACTCACGAACCCTTGTAATTCAGGCATATAGACACAGAACCACCGTATTTCTTGGGTGTTGGTCTGTTCACCGAGCTTGGCAGTTGGGTCGCGATCGAGCTGATATCGTCAATGCGAGGTGGACTGACAGTGTCACCTCGGTTGCTGACGAAATATTTGCACTTCCACCGCAAAGCCCTGTGAACAGACCAACAACCAAGCAGCTCACCCAAGACACCTATATTCCACAACAATGTCAGCAACTCAGTAAGGCGCAAAACTCTCCCTCTGAATTTTGCGGTTTTGGAAAGAAGTGTATACTAAGGGCAAGCAAACTCCAGGTCAAATATCCGTTGAGATTTGTTGCATACGCACTTCAGATGAATCCAAATGGGGATGAAACCGCTTGACAGTGCTATTTGGCTTTTTGGCATCAACAGGCTTCATTTACAGGATAATCCCTTTTGAAAAATGCACGGACCTTTTCATGCTACCCACAGGTCAAAAGCAGAATGCATGTAGTACGACTTAAAATGTATTGAAACCTTCCAGTTAGGACTTCCTTACGGGTTCGTTCAGTTTGCTACAAGGCAAAATGACGAATACAGAAGGGAATGAAGGATGAACAAAAGTCAAAATATCTAATAAGCCTGCATTATGTTTTCCATTCAGAGCAACAAATGAGGGAGAACGGAGCGGGAAACGGGCCATATTTTTCGAAAAAAGGGTAAAATCGCAGTAATAAAGCTTACCCTGGACATGTGTCTGACGCCTCGTACGGTGGCAGAACCACGATCTCCCCGCTGCATTTAAAAAGACCCAAAATTGTTGATGGACTGTACACTTTGATTTCCTAATCGAATGTACTGTGGAACAAAAGTCAGGCTAAATTCGGCGAGAAATTGATAACATTTGTTGGTTTAATTTATTCATCTAATCAACACTCAAAATAAGTGAGACTTACGTAAGAGTTCTCAACCTCATGTTCCCTCTGAAACAAAAATGGAAAGTGACAATTAAGATAATCTGGAATGCATAAAAAATAGATAGTTTCATGGAAGTTTATTATCTGCTGATACTGAATAGACGAGTACTAGGCTATATTTATTGCAAGTTTTTTTCGCATTTCCACTACTGAGTTTACTTGAAGATCGTGGGGTGATTACTAAGATAGAACCGAAAATGCTTGAAGTGGGGTCGGTTGTGTAGGGACCATCGTACTCAACCAAGATGCTACCTCCTCAATATCGGTTTGGATATGAATCTGGTCAGCGAAATTCACGAGGGAATGAACATAACAAATAAACACTCCGAGTTCACCAAGATCAGTGGTGTGGATACAAACGTCCACTTAATATTCCGGTCTCAATGGCGGGAGATTTCATTAACGAATTCCAAGGTGTTAAATATAGGTGCAAATTCTGTCTACCAGGAAGAAGACCAAACTGAATGCGTTGACAAAATGGAACTGGAACTGATAAAATTCTCCGATACATCTTCATGGGCAGTTTACCGACAAGCGTCGCCATAATTTCGAATTCAAAGCGTTTGATTATTCAGGCATAGATCAACCGAGGAAGATAAGGGGACAGAAGCAAAACGATGCCAGCAAGATGTGGAAATCAAGACTAGATTCAGTGCCCGCGGCATCATACTGGGTCAAACTAAGTATAGTTGGTTAATTTCCGCGGCCTGCTGGAATGCGGGAAGCTATAAAATCACAACTGAGGATTCCGAAATGTCCACGAGGAAGATGGATTTTACCGTGCCTTTCCTAAATTGCGTTGCATCACATAAGGTAGAAAAATAGAAAAAAACGGAGAACACAAAACATTATTCGCATTCAAAAAATCTGTTTACAGAACATGGGCTAAAAACAGATAATCGCATTTCCGCGCAAATGAGCATACGTAGTCAAGTCGTGATCACCTTCCTAGTATGACTTCAAGACCTGGTGAAGGACAATTTTGGAGGACGAAAATTTAGCACCGAGTTTCACTTGAGCAGCTAAAAACCTACTCGATGCATGTCAGGTTAAATCATGGAACAACAGTGCGATGATTCGGAACATTCAAAATTGCAAAAATGCATATAAAATCACCAGCTTTCTTCTTGTTAGCTTCAAGTCACAAAGCTTAGCTAGACTGCTTCAGCGTTGCCAATCGAAATTCACTGCTGGAATTTCAGAGCAGTTGCAGTCATGCAACATCCACAGACGTTTCACACAAACCTTTCTTAGGTCTTTGCAACGGGATGCCATAAAAGGTGGCATGGGATAGCAGTTCCTACGCATCTGAGTGAGTAAGATTTTGAGAGCGGACTAGATTAGAGACAGGTCTCCCAAAATAATCAATGACGGCTTGAAGGTATCCAGTTGAACAACAGACAAAGTCGTTAACCTGACTGAAAAAAACACATCTCTACAAGGACATTTCCACTAGCAGAAAGCAATTCGAAGGGCTCATTGGTGCACTGTTTAGAGTAATTTTGCGGTCTTTTTCGGTCTCATCAATTTGGTTTGATAAAGCTGTACTCAACACCAAGTAGTCTTGGCTACAAAAATAATTTTCCGGATGACTACTTTTTTGAGATTTACACAGACAAAAGAAATAAAGTCGTTAAAACTTTGAACTGCCCAACCAACTTCCACAAAACATCACTTACGCTGGGCCATAGTTACAGACAAATATATGGCGCCATCGTTGAGAAGGGCATTCGGCATAGCCACAGCCTATGTGGGTGGTTTCGTTCCATACAGCCTGAAACAAAAACGTGTGTATAATGGAAGGTTTAAAAAGCTGTAAAAAATGTCCCACCCTATAATATTGTAAAACCCCTTTTGAAATACACCATAATAAATATCTTTTTCAATTTCATGCAGTATACTCAGGCCAGTGATCAAAGCAAGATTCACTCACCTGAGTGTAATGTCCACACATACCGACACATTCTCTAGTCGCGTAATTGTATTCTTTGTATTCCGCAAACCATGCTTCGTAAGCTCTAAAAGTGGTAGGAAGCTGTCACATTTCGAGAAAACTGAAAACTGATACATTTGATGTTATAAGGGACGTAAATAACACTGAGTAACTCGGTTGTACCAAATGGGCGATTGTCGGTAATATTGTATGAAATTTCTCAAATCCCACACGAATCTGGGTTGGATGAACTACTTGCTGACCACATTGTCTTCTGAGAACGGAGAACGCAACGGAAATTCCTTTCGGGAGGTCACGTAAGGCAAATACTTATTCGTCACAATAATTTCGCAACAATCTAGTTTCGACGTGGAAGTCAGCCTGCAGGTATTAGAGTAAAGAAAAGCACCGTTCATTTGGACAAGAGTGGAATCGCACGAGTTTTAATTGCATAGCCAATAGAGTGAAAAGTGAGCCAGCTATCAGGCATCAACAATGGCCAGATACTCATCGTCCATGCATTTTATCAGGCAAGAGACAGGAGCAGTTGAACGAATGTTGCTTTTGAGTCGCCTGCTGACAATACGCATCTATTGAGAGCAGCTGTTCCGTAAGTAGTGAAACAGATAATAGTTCGGGCAGGACACTTCGCAGCTGTTTTGGACGAGTCACGGTAGGATAGAAAGATGGATGACTTCCACCATATTCACCCAAGGAACGTGTGGCAAAGTCTGTTTTGGAAAATCTCTGCAAGTGAAAACCTGCTCCCGGTGCGTTTTGGAGGCTGTTGACCTGGGGAGTAGAATTACGTGGGCAAGTGCACAACGGCTGTTTCGGAACTGGCTTTAGATTCAGTCAGCATTACACGGACAACGAGTGTGCTGAACAAAATATCGGTTTTGCCTGCTAATCAATTACGAAAGCGGTTGTGAGTTTTCGGGACCGTTGCTGACAAAGAGTAATACAGCAGTTCGGATAAAAGCGATGCAACTGAAGCTTCATGGAGTTGCGATGGATTTGAACCAACTCGTTAGTACAACATCCGCCCGTGAGTCCAGTTGTTACTCAAAATATTATGGCATAATTTTCTACAAATAAGTGTGGCTTCAAATGAAATTGTTACCGATGCACAGTGTCAAGCCATGCAAGCTGTCAGTGTATGGTTAACCGAGTGAGAAAGCATCCGGTAATGAGTATAGTGAAAGAAAATGATGTCTCCTCCCAAACCTGTGACACCCAATTGAGGATTCGAGTCGTCAGGTTGTTTGATTACTTGAGGACATGTCCTGGCTCAACAACCTGAATGTATAGACAGATGAGGTGAGATGAGATGAGATGATGACGATGATGATGAAACTGACCACAGTCCACAATGCCATTCGAGTTGGAGTACATACACAAATTGAAATCAACCCCACCTAGGCAGTCTAGCTCTTTGGATAGTCACGCACAACCACACAAAGTGCAAGTAGCATACAGCTGAGCATAAACTATGGCCACAAGGGTCAGATTGCACGTTTCAGTTTAGCTTGACCACCGGATATTCGTTCTTTAGCATTGTGGCTAGATCTTGTTCGCAGAAATCAGGAAACACATTTCGCAACGATGCCTATACTGCCCATTTTAGTAGCAAAGTGAACCGTAGATAAAGTGAACTAATATAGAAATACCACCCCATTCTCAATTAACATGTACGGTGTTTCATGCGCATGCTACAAGTCTACCAACTATTAGCACCCAAATCAAACCAACATGCGGGTAGATTTTTAGTGAGACTTCCTTAAAATTGAGAAAGACTGCTAGCCAGAGCGATACCAACGAAACCAAGCATTTACACTAATTGGGTAGTTTAACCGAGTTTAATCATCCCTACTCACCATCTCCTCTGTGCCCAGGACGGGAACACATTTTAAGCAATATAGAACGGCATTCGCCACTGCTGAAGCAGAACATTTAGCCAGCCGCCAACCGATGCAAAGGCATCCAATTGTTCAAGGACAGAGATTGCAGGTTTGGTAAAACACCGAATAGCATTCTGAATAATATTGCCGTGATTGAATACGGGTACACCAAAACAAGGTACAGTATCCGTAACAAAACAGTGGACAACTCTCAATCAATGAAACATGGCAAAGCTCTTTATCTGGACTAGCCAGGAAATCAGTCTCATTCGTTATCAAGAACCAACACGGAAAACCGAATAGAACCGCAAAATAGATCTTCTTGCTTTCAGTAAAGCTGACGTGGCAGCATCATTATTTAACGGGAAAGGAAAATGCCCTTAATTGCTCATCACAATCTTAGCTAAGCGGTTTGAATGAAGTCTATTTATTAGTAATATCAAGACACACTGTTTGGACAGTAATCTCTACTTACGCCTGCAAATCATATCCCATGGCCAGATTTTGACCGACCACACGGAACTTGCTCGTTCTGCGATTCTCGTTGCTGTTGTGCTCTGCTTTGCATTTGTTTGCCCACTCTTGCGCCTTCCTCGCCAACTCTTCATCCCATTCCTGATTTGGGGAGTAATTTTCATATCTGTAACACGAAATGATTAGACCTACAACTGGGGGCATATATCTGGCACACGGATGGCCAGGAACCTCGCCTTTTTGCACTCTCAGTCTTCCATCATTGTGCAGATCAACAAACTGCGTTAGTTTTGGTGTTTTAGAGAAAACAATGCAGTAAGACACAGCGGTCACGTAGAATAAAATGAAGTTAATGTGCATCCTTGTGGCGTCCTGAGAATGGTGTTTTGGCTGTTATTTATATTCGGTATGAAAACAGTCAACGTTGACAAATAAGTCTTTGAAAAAATCAGTTTCATTAATTATGTGTCGACAATCGTTGAGCATAAGTACAGCTGAACAATGACAGGTGGTCTCGTCAGGAGGAAAACAATTTGCTCTGTTAGTATGGAAATAACGTTTTTATGAGCATAGCTCACAAACGGTGGTTACGCGTGATTTGTAGCTTATTTGCAGTACTTACGAAGGCCAGATCTATGCACTATCAACGTTGTTTAACAATCAATTTCGGTATTCAAAAAATGCCAGAAATGCTAGTCGCTTGTTCCATTGCGGGTGGCTTGTTTAAACGACCTTGAAATGAGCTGATTGGACTCCGAGAATAATGCTAAACAATTCTGTTAGACTGATTCAGTAATTTTTGTCGACGGGATAAAATGCAGTCGAGAGTGACAACTGTTTCGCTTATCCAGCCATACAGCGTGACAGCGCATGCGTACTGATTTCCTCAGATAAGCGTTCAATCTCCCGGCTGATGTAGCTTTTCAAACACTCGCAAAGGATGTAGAAAAATCTATCAAGAAATTTAAGCGAGCCCTCACTGTATCTTCGATATTTGCGCCAAGCAACCTACCACAGATGAATCGGATCTTCAACTGAACGTTATTCTATTTGAAATCGCTAGTTTCCGCCTTATCGTTTCGGATGCATTACCTTCTCTTTCGGTAGCTTGGTGTAGGCGGACGCCTTCGTGCCTGATGAATTTCAGTCTTCTGTAGTAAGATGCTGTCTTCAGTATTCGGTCCCAATCCCCTCTGTTTATAAGCCTTCCGGTGTGGTTGTCGATATGCACGTCACATCCGCACCTAGTGCGTGATCTTTGCAAATCTTGTAAAGCCTATTTGCCAGACACCTGACAAAAACTCGTGTGTACACTATATCCACGAGGCTATGGGAATGGAATGCTTGCGGACCATGTTGGTTTTTACTCCATCCAACTTGTTTACGAACTAATACAACCTCAAGAGGCCAGGTGTTGTTGACCTCTTCTCTTCTTCTGAAGAGAAGTATCTTGATCATAGTGTGAAAATCAGGAATGCAAATCTGTCAATGACGTAGCGTGGACAAAACTGTAGATGTTTTGTCATTGGTTTCGAAACGGTCGGATGAATTCTACTGGATCTCTTTATCTACAGATGGAAATACTACTTAATATTATGCCAGGAAAATAGCCCCTTTAGGTTCACTAGGGTAATGCGTAAATTAATACTTGACTGGATACAAACACTACAAATCCAGTCAAGTGAATCGAATCGCCAGTATTTTAGAAAAAAAATGAAATGTTTTTGAGCACTCTCGACCAGTCGTTGACTTTACATTTGGGACGGAATCCGTGTACTGGAGAATGCCATGAAGGCCGTAGACATAGTTTCGTTTCCGGATGCGCTATAGCGGTGCATTCAGACAGGGCGCAATCGCAGCATACTTTGAGCCATCCATGTCAAACACGGAACGTAGTAGAAAGGGCGTTCATCTTTATCAGTTTGTAAGTTTGACAAATAGGAGTCCATGTTTTTGAGGAATACGCTAATTTCAAAACAATTTGGTTTTCACGAGAGACTCAACTGAAACTCTCGTTTATGGTATTCTACACCTGAATGTGCTGCACACAGACCGCCTCGTGATTCAGTTGGCACAATATTAGAGATATCGTTGCTCTCAGAATTTCCTAATATGTAAAATTCTCATCGGTTATTCTTCGCAATATTGGTGTTGTTTGATTCTGTGTTGATGCGAAAGGACATTCATGGATTACGTGGCCACAAGTTGCCGATTCCAGGCACTGAAAAATTCACTCTTTTGATACAAGCAATAGTTGACTGGCGGTGATGTGGTGTGCGCCCTCATATCCTCAGGTATTCGTGTATTTTGCGTTACCACATCCCATTAAGGACTGAGGTCATGGCGTCATGGAAATTTTCGCATTCATCTCTTGTTCACTCTTCCAGCACAGTATTCAACTAACTGGTTATTCGCTCGAATACATGTGCCTCATTCCGAAGCCAGCTAAGGTGACGTTTGGTAGGCATTTCAAGTTGCTTTTTTGTAAGAGTTTGGGGCGCGCCTACTTGCTTATGTAATCTTGAATAAAATCTGAATTGCGGCTTGTAATTTTGATTCTTGTTGCAAAGGATCAGTTGCGATTGGGTGCTCTTAAGTCCCGTCATTCTCGCGTGTGGTTTGGCGAGTACTCTGTTTGTATGCAGGCGTTCTAACAGTGCGTGCCACTGGAGATTCTATCGCAATCTATTATATGGAATACTACGTATTGGGAAAGATTTAGTGCGTTTTATTTCAAGTTGTTTTAACTTTTATAGACCCAAAAACAATCATTTTCCATTACTAACAGGCCTCACGCGTGAGCATGATTCTTTATTTATGGTACATTCCTGGTTTCTAATTAAGAGGCATGTCTGACGCATAAAAACGCAGCCGTATGGCTAGCTGAGGTTGCCTATTTGCAAAACAGTGTTCTGAAGCAGTTGTCAAATAAAAGCAGTTCCATAGAGACACCATCGATAAAGTCAATCTCTTTGGCCACTGTGGGGCTTATTCCTGAAGTGCCTCTCGTTGGACCACGAATTTCCTATTACCTGTCAGGTCCTAACCCGTTTCGCATGACTAGAATCCGGTCGTAAATGAAACCGGTAAGCAAACGCTTGTTAGCTGTGCTGTTCAAGCCTGAATACTTTTCGATCAAGCCTGCTCGACTACTTGAGGATTCGCTCAACTTTGAGAGTGCCAGAAATCGAGCAGTTTTTCATGCATCGCGGAGGGAGACCGGAATTTCTACCTTAAATCTGTACAGTCATTTGTTTTCTGTGCGATAAATGATGCTTTTCAGGTACTTCTAAAAGCTAAGACACCCATGTGGCTAAAATCATAGGAACATTATGCAGCATTATTGGGAATACAATCCCCACGCCCCGCCGTTTGTGCCCCCACATCCAAGTGGATCAAACCCTTCAGATAACGATTTTGACAGGTTTTGAAAAAATTACAGCTTGCTGCGCTGTTGATAAAACTAGGTTATTCAGGGCGTACAAAGGCCTCCTTCAAACCGATCGATCAGAATTCCTATGTGAGTTTCAACACCTGATTTAGTTCAGTTTCAGAAATCTGGGAGGAGATAATACAGGTCTTCCGATTCGGAGCGATGCACGACCGTTCCCACCGTGTTTACTTTGTTAATGCATGTTCAAAAGTGCCCAGTGCCGCTACATATCTTAATTCTGGAGCAACCTACGTTGCCACAAGCTCCGCCTCGCAAAGTCAACTTTCCCAGTGTCCAACAGAAATACTTCCAAGATATTCTCTTCACGCGAGGTGGATGGTCCCGAATGGATCATCGTTTGGTACGAATGATGGTTTGTGTCGCCTTGAGGAAAACCACATAGCTGTCAAGAGAAACAAAAACGCGTGAGTCCAGGCGTCAGCAGAGTGAAGTATTCGGGAAGTATGGCGAAAAGGGGCTACTCAACAGGGCGTGAGGAGCAAATCTACGGGGTCAGTGGATCCCATGATTTCGTCCCTACTAGAGTAGGGGAGGAGACTTCCAGGAGAGAATCAGAAAACGGTCAAGCCTATTCGTTCACGAATGCTTTCGAATCGCGGAAAGCAATCACACGGATACATGCGAAAGCTTAATACTAAACTATGGATGAAGCACTGAATAGGTCGCTCGCTAACTTTATTAGGAGGTTCAGAGCACTGGGAAACGTTTTCGGACCGGAACCGCAAAGTCTAAATGCATGCTAATTGTGTTGAAGTATCATATCTTCAGTTTGCGAAACTGACCATCGGAAATGGGATTGAAACAAGTGAACCAAATGTCCTGTCTTACAGAAAGAAACCACTGGACGACATTCCATTGTTGGAAGAATTTCAGTCAGTTTGCGAACGCACAACTTAAAATGACGTCTCCTTGCTGAAATGTCGAACCATCGTGA
>NW_008752400.1:37182-50910 GCF_000715545.1 Opisthorchis viverrini
TGCATTACCTTCTCTTTCGGTAGCTTGGTGTAGGCGGACGCCTTCGTGCCTGATGAATTTCAGTCTTCTGTAGTAAGATGCTGTCTTCAGTATTCGGTCCCAATCCCCTCTGTTTATAAGCCTTCCGGTGTGGTTGTCGATATGCACGTCACATCCGCACCTAGTGCGTGATCTTTGCAAATCTTGTGAAGCCTATTTGCCAGACACCTGACAAAAACTCGTGTGTACACTATATCCACGAGGCTATGGGAATGCTTGCTGTTGGGACCATGTTGGTTTTTACTCCATCCAACTTGTTTACGAACTAATACAACCTCAAGAGGCCAGGTGTTGTTGACCTCTTCTTCTGTATTGAAGAGAAGTATCTTGATCATAGTGTGAAAATCAGGAATGCAAATCTGTCAATGACGTAGCGTGGACAAAACTGTAGATGTTTTGTCATTGGTTTCGAAACGGTCGGATGAATGCTGCTGGAACTCTTTATCTACATATGGAACTACTACTTAAAACTATGCCAGGAAAATGGCCCCTTTAAGTTTAGTACGGTAATGCGTAAATTAATACTTGACTGGATATAAACATTACAAATCCAGTCAGGTGAACCGAACCGCCAGTATTTTGGAAAAAAATGAAATGTTTGTCAGAACTCTCGACCAGCCGTTGACTTTACATTTGGGACGGAATCCGTGTACTGGAGAATGCCATGAAGGCCGTGGACATAATTTTGTTTCCGGATCCGATATGGAGGTGCATTCAGACAGCGCGCAAACGCAGCATATGTTGAGCCATCCATGTCAAATACGGAACGTAGTAGAAAGGGCGTTCATCTTTATCAGTTCGTAAGTTTGACAAATAGGAGTCCATGTTTTTGAGGAATACGCTAATTTCAAAACAATTTGGTTTTCACGAGAGACTCAACTGAATCTCTATAATATGTTTTTCTACAAGTGAATGTGCTGCACACAGACCGCCTCGTGANTTGACAACGAAATACTGTGAATTGGTGTTTCACAGATAAGCCACCAAAACAAACTGTGTCAAACATCACGAAAGAATGATTCAAATGGGTTCCAGGTGAGTCTCTCAAAGAACCAAATTTGTTTGTAACTCAGCGTATTTTGCTAATTATGTCAGATATGCCCTTCCTCGAGTAGCGCCCATTGTCTGTAGACCTCAGCGTTATCATGCATGTGAAACTGTCTGCTGATTCGCCAATCTGTGGTATCCGCTGCTGACCCGCTCCAGTGCCTAATGCCGGGAAAAAGACCCACAGAATGGAACACAACAGATATATTCCGAACAACCGAGTGTGAGAACGTGAGTGCATGCGAGTGCAAAAGTACAACGGTCTCAGGGTATTTATTGGGAGGACACTGTCTAACTTGGTCCAACGCTGACGCACACGTCTGGCTTTGGTACGAGGCTGTGACATGCTGCATTTTGTGGGGGCGTTGTTTGTCTGGTCAACAACTTGCGGAGCTGAGAGTCTTATTAGATTCCGGGCATTCAGTGGTTGCTCTCAGGAATGTGACCTCCCTGATCCCTTGCTTCCCATTCTTCTCCAATGAATTCCTGGCGGGCTTCATAGGTATCAGCGGTTAGTTGCATTGCCACCTGTTTGATAATTGAATCGCTTTCAATCCAGTTCCCTGCATTCAATAAGCCCGGTAATTCAGGTCCCAGGTCACAATCTTCGCTGGCCTCATTGATACATTGGGTCCGTCAATCAGAACACCTAAAATTATCGACCGACCAGTTCCGCCTCGTCGTTGCCCACTCAACCGTGCATCGTTCGCTCTATAGATCTCCCACCTATCGTGGGCATTTCAATGAGTCTGCCCAATCTCATCGACTAAGCCTGTTCATCACTTGAGGATGGCTGATGTGCTCATCCTTGTGATCGATTGAGCGTATCAAAATGCTGGCACAAGGTGCCATCAATGTTTGGGGCAGCCGGAGTATTGTACTGCGAGGCGAGATGGCTCAACTGGTTAGAGCGCGAGTTTACTGATCGGAAGGTCCGTAGTTCGAACCCGACCTCTGCCTCTCGACTTCCCCTAGCAGTATCCCAGCTCTCATGCTTCCTTCGGATAGCATGACAGCTAGGCACCGAAGGGTGTTACAGCGGAATGATATTGTACTGCGTGCATCTGTCGAAAACCACCTGTTTATTTTGTACCCAGTGTTCTGTTCGGTGGTTATGATAAGCTCGGCTTGCTATTGATGACTGGTGCATTTTTGTGCACCGTTTGCCAGAAATGAACACCTGCCACCATTTACCGGCGTGTACGCCGAATATCCATTTGGAAGTTCGGGCCGTGACGATATACTTTATGCGCCAGATTCGATGCTGCTATCTCGTCACCCCCGAGCAACGCATATTTACATTCAGTGTGTTTTGACAAACGACCATAAGCAACGCATCTGAGGGGCACGTGCGAAAAAACATACTAAGATCAATGCCATGAGCTTGCAGAGTCGCGCTGGCCGCGGATGCAACTACAAGAGCGAAATCGTACGTTCGGTATATATATATATATATATATATATATATATGTAAATAATATGGACATTGAATCTGACTGAAGAAGAAATCCTAGGGAATTAATATCGTTTTGGCTCGGATTATAAGCAATTTGTATATCCGCATCTAAAACATTTTAGTTTTGAGTTAGTTAGAGTTTCACGGAAAACTTTAACTTGGTTGGAACACAGGTTATCAAAACAAACACCCTACAATTTGGTGAAGAAACTACCTAGCACCAACATGTGCAAAGGCCAATCAAAATTTATTGCCTAATGGTGTCGCCACATTTAATTGTACGGTTCTGAAGCACGACAAAAATCTTGTAAACTTGCCGATAAAATGAACATGAAAACGCGTTGGTTTGTATAACTTTGTCTTGAGAGCTGAACCACCTCTGAACGTGGACGCAATGTCTCCCCCGAAAGTGAAGTGTCTGTCGTTTATCGTCATATGTTGACTTCGAAGGAATTTCCACTGTCATATGATGCTAAATTCGAAACACTGGCTTGTATTTGTTCCGCCTCCCGACAACTAATAAAATCCGTGGATACTCTGCCACGGAATGGATGCTAAGCTGTTTTTGGAAGCTCGTGGAATGATTTGGTTTCAAAAAGCGCAACACTCAGGTGTGAACGTGGCTGTTGCAATTTTCAAAGAATTGGTGTACAATTAGTGCTAGATAGGACTGGGTTAAGGCTTATGAAATTGCAGGGGGACCCAGTGTGCTTCAATAGTAGGCAACAAATGTTAAGCGCTCCCAGTTGTGAATAAACACGTTCATTTGACTCAGAAACAGAAAAACTCAGTTATCTCGTCGCTGCAAGTCGTGTTAAAATTAGACAGGACAACAACTAGAGAATCTCGTGTACAGCGGTATTTGAAGTGGCTGATAAGCCGCCGCAGATTGCACAACACAGTGGATGTGTACTGGTAGTTCAAGTATGAGAAATGTGGTATACACCAAATAACATAGGTGTTTCCGTCGAGAAGGACTACTTGAGGCTTATGATGAGTTGTTACCATCTGGACACCTGCAAGGACGAAAATTAGTGTTGTCTACTGAGTACCTAGTGTAGTTGTTTGGTCCGAGTCATCTCTTTAGAGGTCAAATGGTGTTCTACGAAGGACGTGCACCGCAGACATCGGGACAATCCTTGTATTCTATGAGTTTTTTATATCGTTTTCTGTGCTATCAGAAGGATCCCGCTTGACACTTTTACTGATATCGTCTGAGAGCTGGCCTAAATATGCATCGCGGAAACATTTATTCTGCATCTTAAGGAAAGCTTTCCTTGAACTTTGCATTCGCTAACTATAAAGCTTGCCCAGTTTATTTTAGTTCCATAACTCTGATCTTGAATTTGCACCTGCAATCAGCTCGTTATTCGTAGGCAACCGCCGGGGCAATGCAAGACACAAATATATACGGAGGATTACGGAACCCAACTTTGGAACTTGGAATTATTGACTTCCCGAAAATTTCTACCAGTGAACGAAGCAAGGGGAAATTAAGAGCAACAACCTAAAATCTCATTGAGTAGACTGAACAGAGTGTTGAATCCGCAAAGTTCGTGCGCACCAGCAAGGTCAGTGTGCATGAGTTGCTGAGGTTAAGTCTGTGAAAAACGGATCTTGATAGCCCACTTACACCACTCAAAAGCCTACTGACTGCATTCCCACTTTGGATATTTTTAATTGCACTTGCTTGTCGACGGTGGATAAATGAATCTCCGCAAGTTTGAGTGTTTGGCAAAGTGGTCACGCAAAATGGCTCCAAGTTTTGTACTGTGTGTATGATCGACTTTCTTACACTAAAAAACATTAAGCCTTCTCTTCCCACTGGAAGTGTTCCATGTGGCGCCCACAAAACCTTCGGTAATGTTTGTTCAGTTGTGTTTATTTAGCGAATGCTCATTACGTCACGTTTCTGAGCCCTTGTGAATTAATTTTGACAGTCAACTGAATACGGAACTACTGGCGTGAGGACAGTTTAATTCGGTGCTTTGTTTCACACGGGTTTACTGAGAAACGAGAAATAGGCCTGCAGATTTCCTTTGACTGAATACCTGGTACCAGCATCAGCAACATCAGAGACAGAAACATTGGTCTTGACGTTGGCGCTTCACCATAATGAAATCACAAATTTTATTTAAGTTCTTTTGACTGAGGGATGTGGTCTAGATCACAGCAACCACCCTTAGGCGCTCGCAATCGAAGCGCTCAAGCAGACAAGCCGGAAAGTCACTTAGCATCAGTCGGCATACTTCGTTTACACAAGCATCGTTGCGAATCTAGAACTAATGGAAGTAGTCCTGAAAAAACGCTTACTCTTGAAGGTGACCAGACCCTCAACTCTGGAACTTACAGAGCAAAGCCCTCAAATATCGCTGTCAGTGTACTGCGCTTCCATCATTCTTTCCTCTTCACCCTTCAGAAACTTCAAAAACTATTATCCTTCCGCTGCCTTGAGGGTTTTCTAGCCCCCGTTAGAAATAAGTCAAACCCAACATCATGTCGCAATTTACTTCTTCCTTGCTCTCTATTATCTCCCATTATGCTTGACGAGTGACCGTAATTTAGTGAATTTCTAATAACTTTAACCACCAAGGCCAAAACAACACTCGTTTTTCCGCCATCGAATGTGTGAGGAAGTTGCATAATAAATGAACCAGTTCAGTCTTCCAGTCTCAACTCTTTCGTATTCCGTAGCATGAACCATGCTACCGCCTAGTTTTCCCACTCCCAGATTCGTCCTCCCATCACTCAAGCTTTCCTCACCCAATACGACCCACATTCGTCTTACAAAAGTCGTTCAGCTGTAGCACCCTTTCGGTGCCTAACTGCAAGGGAGGCACGAGGGCTGGGATACTGCCAGGTTGCCCAAGCCTAGACAGGAGAAGTCGAGAGGCAGAGGTCAGGTTCGAACCACGGACCTTCCGGTCAGTACATTCACGCTCTAACTACTTGGTCCATCTCGCCCCTTAAAACTGTCTCACAACCGTACCTTACATGGTGTATGCGAAGAACCATTGTTATCAACCATCCGTCCTCAGTCTGGAAACATACTGCTATAGGAACAGCTTATTTATCGTTGATGTCTTGAGAGTGCGCTCAACGAAGCTTGAACGATGCTTACTTCTACGTGCCTTTGTTCGGTGACAGGTGCAATAGACAATCTTATTTGCATTTCGTTTCCTCTACTCACCTCATCAATTGCTACTTGTTTGTTCTACTCTTCCTCACTTCCACCACAGCCATTAAATTCGTAGGATAAACAAACCACCCTGTCCGTACATTCGGTATCGCTCCTATTCTGTGACGTTTATCGTCTATAAACCGGTGGCTTAACACAAAACCAAAGTAGCTGTGAAATAGTGTGTTGCAAGGATTTCTGCTATATTCGTAGAACACTATCCGTAGACCACGGAACTGATAGTGAAATAGACATACGGATTCCAAAAGACAATACGGCACATTTAGTTGCCCTCGGAAACGCGTTCGGGGAGATCGCTACTTGCGCATAGACAGCGAGTTTGTGGTATGCTGAGCTACTGTATTCTTTCCTACTGTATGACAGTGAGATCCGGACGCTATATTGGTGATGTGTTTGCGTTCCTGACTGATTTCTGTCGTTGAAAAGCCGAGAAGCACTGAACGGCTCTTTCGTCCTTACTGGGAAACACCAGCAGTGCCATCTCACGAAACTCCGGAGAGTATCAAACCCGCGACCGCCTGGCTAGTAGTTCGGGCGGCTGATCAGCAGTGTGATTAACTCGCATTTAGATAGGATATGGCGTCCCTCATCCTTCAATCAACTATCCACATCACGCGGTCACACGTGTTGAATGGCTCCTCGAGCGACGACTTCTCAGATGGAAGTTTCACTCATCCGGTAAGTTTATTCTTCCACTGAGCTACTCATCGATGGTGAAATGCGCACTGCTGATGATTCCCAATTAGGATGAAACTGCTGTACAGTGCTTCTCGGCTTTTTAGCATAGATTGGCTTTACTTACAGGACGAATTCTCCGCAAAAATCCCAAAGTTCCTCACACTATCAAAGATTTCTGTTGTGCTCTCTCCTAGAAATCCTTCGGAGATAGCGAGCTGACAAAAACTGCATCACATCAATCTTTTAAGGATCAAACTCTGACGGACTGATGACTACTTTCAGATGCAAAAACAGTTCCACTGATTAGGCCGCTTGAAGCTAGTGTTCCAAAATGTTCTAACTATCCTACGGTTAGTTAGAGACTGATGTTCCGTGTCGCCTTTAATTAAGTTTGGTGAAATGCAACTTCCGTTTCAGATCATGAGAAGACATTGCATTGAAAAAACTACCCTGAATTCTGCTGTGCGGATATCCTTCGTCATGTCATATGCTAGTCGGCTAATGGGTTGCAACAGTCTTATGCGCGTTCTTTTGCTGTTCTAATCTCCTCGGATTATAACAGCCCACGCCTAGCGTCATCACCCTGTGTTTTCCCATTACGCGCAGGTGTCTAATTGTTTGACTGATTTGGGTGCCAGCCACTCACTCGTCTCACTCACGCTAGTTTTACACATTGCTCTCTTTTGTTTATTAACCACGCCCTACTGCTATACCGTTTATTATCCTTACCTTATCGGACCCAGATAAAGAACCGACCTTCAGACACCAAATTTCTTTCAACAACCTCTCCACCAGTATGGCAACGGTTACTTAAAGCATACAAAGGGCGTTTTTATTTTTTCAGAGCAACGGTAAGATAACTTTAGGATCTTACTTGGTGCTGTAGAACCGCTTTGGCTATTGATCACTAATGTCCCCACAAACTGGGCCATTGTGGTTGAATAACGAATTTGGGTGCTGAGTGCTACTCAGCATTGTGCCTTGTACCGACTTTGTGAATCGTACCTGAACCTCGAACAAGATTCCGCTGGCGGTGGATTTTTTTGTCGTTTTACACCGCACGATAGAGCATTCTGTTCTCTTATTTGCCACATTTTGACCTGATGGAACTTGCGTACGCCTCAAAATCATGTTAAACAGCATTCCATAATGAAAAATCGATTTTTGATTATTGTTATTCTCATATATGTGAATAATGTTTGCGGACCAGAACATCTTATATTTACTACAACTACCAATATTCCAAGAAATCATTCTTCTGTGCTAAAATTAACACCATTTGCACTTTTTTGCTTTTGATTTTGCTGTTTCGCAATCTTGACCCGCTTCTACGCCAATAACTTGAAATTCAGGTCCAGATTTTGCAAGATAGTCGAAAGTTCCCTCACACTGACAGGTTAAGTAACACGCTTATTCTTTGGCCCCGCTCAAATCCTTGATATTATTGTTACCCTTAATATCTGTTTATTATTACTGAATTTTGATTCATGCGCACCATCACACGAAGAAATTCAACTAGCAGTGCAGTTTTGACAGTGTAAATAGTGGTGTACGTCGTTTTGATCATTCAGCTTTTGATTGCTAGGTAACCAAATGACGAATCCCCTATCTCTGTGAAAATTATGAAGTGTGCTTCCAGGGTGTACCGAAGAAGGTCGGATGAAATAATCACTGCTACAATCTCAAACAAAGCACCATTTTTGTCGGACTACTGTAGGCTATTTCTTTACTACTTACGTCTTGCGAGTAACTGACTGAATTGCTTAAATTTCGCCCGTTGCTGGCCATGAAGTTCTTTGGGCGCATTTTTTAGTATGAGATCTCGGTACAATAAATTAAGTTTTTAAATGATTTTTTGAAAGTATATAGGATGTAATTTTAAACGTGCATTGAAAAAGGCCGGGGAGAAATTTCGTCTTGTGTCGATATGAACTTAGGGTAGCTTAAGGAGTGTGCACTTTTTGTTTGTGCGGAATCCGAGCGATCAGCTCAGTAACCGCGGTACCTCGTTACATAGGCCCGCACATTTGTACACATAGAAATTCCCCTTAAGACATGCATGGATGATGTCACTCACCAGTTTCAGTTTGACAGTTTTGTGGGTGTATCATAGGATGGCCGAAATCAATGGCCTCCTGCAATCGTCACCCGAATGTAATCGGATCCGTTGGCCCAGTTCAGATTCGGTAACCCGAATTACCAACAGAAGTAACCACCCACCTGATCTAGCTGTATTCCAATGAGTGATTGACGCATAAAAGCTTATGCTTCATGAATTAACGTTTCTTCGTTTAAAAGTTCCGTTTTTATTTCGTGTACTTGGACGCCACTTAGTATGGTGGTGCAACTCTTCTTTATACTATTGGGTCCTAAAGGCTGGACGCATGCAATCCGCCATAAGATTAACACATCTGATAGTATAGCTAATTAGATTCTGTTAGACTATTTGGTTCATGGCTACCCCGACTTTTCTGAAATTGGTTGGGCTCAGAGCCGATCCCACAGAACCCATCGGTTAGCTGTCTGTTTATGTGCACCAAGAGCAGTGCCACTCTCTGTAATGCGCCAGAAGTAGGCGCAGAAATGTATCAGAGGATGAGGATTGCATGAAGAGCCTTCCAGCACTGGTTCCATCAGGTCGGATTGCAAGGAACGGGTCATTACATTCGAGCATACATCAGTTGAATGTAATTTGAGTTCAACGCAGAGGGACATTTAGGGGTGAGGTTGAACTGGATGAAAGTATGAACAGAAAGTATGAACAACTGAACAGCACTCCAGCTGAGCGGTGGCTCTTACAGTTAGCGTTTTAACAAATAGTCCTTGTTGAATTTTATTTAAAAAGTTCGATCTTGTGATGTTGCCAACTGGATCTCCTCCAAACTCTAAGTGCAAGCAATATCTTCCCCTTTGGAACTTCCTTCAGGTTCCCTTTTCGTAAAATGAGGAGGCTTATGCGCCCATTCACCATTGATGAACTCACGTAGGATTAAGAGAAGCTATAGAATGAAATGAATCTTCCGAAAAGAAACTGTTACGGATTTGGTCATGCACATATTTCGTTTCTACGGTAACGGCTTTCCACATGCACAGCACATTTGATGAAGTACAAGAAACTTGACAATTTTGATCGTTGTTTGGACTAACACTGGAGGCGAATGTTACAAATCTTTTGGCATCCAAATTGAGTGAAATGTCTACGTACATGCCGATAAAACTAAAGCTCCAAAAGAAAACAGGGTATTGGAAGGGTAGACTAGTTTGCATAGCAGTGTGGTTTTGATGGGAGAGTAGACGGAGTTACCGGTATCCATTTGAGTAATTTCCTACAAGGAAATATACTTCTATTTTCAGGAATCGCGTCAACTGAAACATGAGGCAGCCTGTGTCCAGCATTTTCAGTTGAAAAATGTCGTAAACAAGAGATTCAGTGGCGTTGCAGTCGAGTTTCCCGTTAAACCAAATGCTGAATCTAACTTAACGTTATGATAATTCCCCCATTCATTTGCTTACTCCGCCTGTATACTTTTGACCTCCAGTTGTTTTGCTTATTCGTACCCGGCACTCACCTTGCCGCAGACACTTGTGTATTGACATGTGTGTCTGTTTGTGAATGTGCGCTGCTGACCTACTTACCCATGTGCGTTCATGTCTCGTTTGCTGGGCCTGCCTTGACTTGTTTTCTCATGGGCTCCGCGTGATCGCACGTCCAATGAGAATCACGAGACCGTCGTCGGAAGGAACGACTGCAACCCACGCTACTGAGCCGTCATTCCGCTCGCCGTTGTTTTGTGTGCGGACGTTGACACTGCACTGTACCGGTCAGTGACTGACCTGTGAACTTGTTGACGCTACGAACGTGAACAATTGAGGTTTGTTGTACACATTTGCTTACCCTTTGTGTAAATAGTATCGTAGAATTACGAACCCAATTCTTCCTTTTGATATTCGGGATTGTTGACCCTACGCGTCACTCAAAGTTCCACATCGGGATGCTCAACACCAAATCGATTCACAAGTGAGCGGAATTTACTAATTTCGTATAATTCGGTTCCACGTGAGACATAATGTTGACAAAATATCTGGAACCGTACTTAGCTGATGAGTCTCAAGAATGGTGTCTGCTATTCTAGTGCTTATACGGGTACTGAATCGCCAACTCTGTGGTAAAACTGAGGGAGAACTTAAGTGCGGCTTATCTCTTGCAAAACGCTATACCGTATTGCCTGCTTGGCTTCAAGTAGCTGAATGTACACTCCTTGTGGAGAGGTTTGGTTGCGCAGAAGCTCAATCCCAGATCACTCGCATGTGCTACACAGGCGGCGCGGAGTGCGATGCAATCGAAACGACCGGATTAAACGGTGGATTGTCCGTCAGACACTTCCCGGAAAGCATTTATCAAGGCTTTTTATTTCCAACCGCTGTAAATGCCCAACCTCCTAAAGTGTATCAAAAAGGTTGGGTCAATAAATTGGCGACCGTAACCAGCGTTTATTCACAGGTCTCATGAACTATGTAAGCACTTCTGGAAGTGACAACATATATGGCGTGTCGAAAACGGGCCTGGTAGTGCAATCTTTCGAAGAAGTGCCCCGAACTTCCGACTCCGTGTCAATATCACTAAGCCTTGGTTGACACATGCAAACCAGTAGGTTAAGACGCTTAAAAATCGATACCTAAATGGTATCAGAGTCAACTGAAACTGAGAATCTATCTGCAGGTATGCTGCAGACCGAGGTTCTCTGCGAATTCATGTTGGCCGCACACTATATTTCAATGCTGGTTGCCAAATGGCCGGATGTTTGGAAGAGGTGCCTTCAGCATGAAGGTGGCACAGAGATCATCTCTGCTCCGGTGTCCACTAAAAAGCGATAAAGACAGCTATTCACATAGGACGGATGACCGGATCCCGTTTTGACGGAAATGTTATTAACCAAAATGTTCCGACAACTCAGTTTCTTTAAGGTTCAGAGTTTCGTGGAAGGCATAGTTAGCAGTACATTTATTGAAGTGAGAAAGAGGTGACGGACATAAGGTCAGTAGATTGTTTTAAGCAGTAGTACTTCCGCAAAATCTATATACTTGGATCCTTCAAGTTTATCCAACCACATTTTCGTGGTTAGAACTAAAAGGCGACATAACAAACAGGACAATTCACTTCAGAGAGTGCATACTTTTATCGTGAAAGTGGGACTGATGTAGCAAGATCAAAAAGTCATGCTTTGTACATAGTTCTTTCACCTTTGGACGCTTGCCATGAAGTGACATACAAAAGAGACGTTTTGAGATCAATGAGAGAAACGCATTCCACAAGCAGGAAATTTGTATTATTTCCTGAGTTTATTACTCTGTATTATAGACTCATAAAGATCCAAGGCGATGAATACACGAGAAAGCAAGTAACGACCTTCTTTAACAGGATAATCAGTTGGTTGCCTGTGATCGCCCACACACAGATAGGGCAATGAGGTACTAGTGTAACGGCGTACGCTACAGATAAGCGTGCGAGTAGTTTGTGATCGTGTCGAATCTCCGCTCCGCATCTAATGAAAGGTGAAGTTTACTACGCCTAAGCCCATTGCTAAGTTCCAAAGGTAGGACTAGACCAGAACCGTACTTTTTTCTGCTTTTAGTCCAGCAGAGAACTGTTTCCCAGGGTCTGCATCCACTAAGGGGCTCTGCTGCTATTACCGCTTTGATCTATTCAGCTTGTAGAGTTTGAAAAAAAGAAATTCACTTCAAGTCAGTAAATTTGATTATAGAATACTTCGACACGTGCTTGCAGCTGACACGTACCACTGTTTATGGTCTAAATTGTGGCTACCAGTGTAGCTACTTTATATTTCCAACATCAATCCGTAGAAAAGTAGCGTAGTTTTATCTTTAAGCGAGCACATCTACGCTTAACAGCCAAGGAGTTTTTCAACATTGAATGGCTCAAGTTACAGGACAAAATCTCCATCGGAGCCCAAATCTCCTGGCACTGTCAACAACCTAAAAAGCTTGCGTTATAGAAGCACCCTCAACAATCGAGGGAGTTTTGCCAAAAGATGATAAGGGATTGCCGAACAAAATAGCCTCTATGCTCTGCAAAAAGCGTTACGCGGAGATCGCAATTCAAACTAACCGCAATACTTCCACAAAAACCTTTCGGAATACGTAGTGCTCTGAGGCGCTTCGATAGTTTTGTTCGACGTATTTTTCTTAGAATTTATGTCTAAGAACATCACAAACGAGGGATTCAGGTGGGATCCAGGCGAGTTTCCTGCCAAATACCACACTGATATACAAATGCGTGTATTCCTGGGATTAATGTAACTTTCTTCAGAGCGTATTCCGGCTCGCACGCAACACCCTACTCATAGGGTTACTGAAAGCAGAGAAATACATCCATTTCCAAACCAGTTCGGTTTTGCGGGATACTCACCAGCTGAACCACTCGTTTATGACTTTGATCAAATCTGTTTGCAGCGATGTGTAACAGAATGAATGAATATTTAAATGAGTAAATAGATGAATATAAAGGAAGGACTAGATAAATGAACTTATATTTGACCGAAACCTCAAGTATGTAAACAGGTGTAAGTCGATTATGTTTCCATCCGCACATAGAGCGGTACTTCCAATCAGGAGACAAGCACTGGCCTGGACAACGTAGGCTACCAGTATGCTTCATATGAGCGAATGTAGGAGAAAACAAGACCTTTACAAAGCTGCGTACAAACTTGGTCTTGGCAGGAGACCAAAATGAATGCGGCTGAATCGCTCGTTTATGATGATCCGCTTCAACTGAATGTGCTGCACTGCGCAGCCACATTTGTTGGTCTGTATATCATGGATGTCGCAACATGCTCTCGATCAAAAATCAGAACCATATCTCATCTATTCCAGAAGATTATTTGCTCATAGAGTGACCTGTGTTCAGGACAACTGGATACGTGACCGAGACGTTGCGGTTGATGTCATTTGTAGAGCCGAGTCTCATGTTGGAGAATTCTCCCTAAATGTTCCAAGAAGGGGGGACTAAAATACTTTATCTCGTGGATTAGTTTGAAATCAAGGTTCCCAATGAAATTTTCTCTCGCATGCCATAGGCTGATGCGACACAACTCATGGGATTTAGGCGCTGCACCCGTTGTTCAATTGTGGTGAACATTGACTCTATTCTATTCATTCTGTTTAGTGTATTTTTATATGCCTTTGTTTTACGATGCGATTGATAGTACGCCTGCGATATTCGAGAATATACGATATTCATTCGTCCATATTCGGGCTTCTGTACTACGCGTACATTCGGTAGTTAAGATAC
>NW_008752400.1:57705-58426 GCF_000715545.1 Opisthorchis viverrini
GGAGACCAGGAATGGAAACCGTTTCATCGTCGTCGTGATTGACTACCTAACCAGGTGGTGTGAAGCTGTGCCAGTGAAGCAGCAAGATGCCCGTACGATTGCGTCGGTGATAATCTCCGAATGGGTATCACGCTACGGAGTACCAGTCATTCTACACTCGGATCAGGGCCCAGCCTCTGAGAGTTATTTACTGCGGGAAACGTGTACACTTCTGGAGATCCATAAAACAAGGACAACACCGTACCACCCTGAAGGGAACGGTCTGGTGGAACGCACGAATAGGACCATAAAGATACTAACTACCCTTGTGTATCGCTATGAAGAGGATCGGTGTGACGAACACATCCCCCTGTGCATGCTGGCTTATCGTGCGGCTGTAAACGAATCGACAGGCTATGCGCCGGCATTTCTACAACTCGGCCACAACCTTCGACTACCTTCTGACGCAGACACGCCCGTGGTCCCGGCAGACCTAGTTGGTAGTAACGAGTACGTCCGATCACTCCGCGAACGTCTGTTCGCCGCACTGCAAATCGCTCGCGAAAACACTGGACACGCTCAGCAGCACCAAAAGACTGTATACGACCGCATATCAAACGGACCTGTGTATGAAGTGGGTGACCATGTGTTCTTACATCGCCCGAAAGCACCCACGGGGGCACCCGCAAAATTCCACCAGACGTGGCAGGGCCCTTATGTTATTATTATGAAGAGACCAAAC
>NW_008752400.1:58809-66121 GCF_000715545.1 Opisthorchis viverrini
GCTGTGTATACTGTGTGGATTCATTAATACCAGTCCGTATATCTGCACATTTCAGAACTGACGTGTGCCGTCCTCTCGAACGTCGAATACCGCTGACTTCCTGACATCCCACTCTACACGATATTCATTCGTCCATATTCGGACCTCTGTACTGTGCGTACATTCGGTAGCTAAGATACCTACCACTATTCTGCAATATAGACACAAAATAAATTCCGATTGTTTCTTGTTATTGTTTCTGCCTTATGTGATGATATTCCATGGATTTGAACGGTCAGGTCCCTTTGACAACGGAAGAAGAATTACGAAAAGTGCACCCAAAATTTCGGTCTTTCCAATTTCGGTCTTCACCAAACCAAAAGGTAGCTGTCGGTGGCCGTCAGATGAACGCACTATTTAACATTTTTGTATGTTCTCTGGCATTTTTTGCACTAATGTGTTTAATGCGCACTGCTTCTGCTGCCGTTTTAAAAGTGAGCTGAAAATCGCTTATGATTGTATATGATCTTAACCTTCTCTGTTAACCGGATATCTTTTCCTGCTTGATGAAAAAACAGTGGTAGAGAATCAGCTAAGATACATACCGTTACTCATGCAACAATTTTGCGAAACGCTATGGGTTTTCCGCTAGCTTCTCATTAAGGGTTTGTTTCGGTGTGTATTTTCTGAGGTTGCACAGACAAGTAGGAGGTTCCGCGACGCGATAGCTACCACAAGTAGTAACTTCCAAAGAGGGTACAAGCTCTGCGCTCATGTAGAATGGTTAACATCGTGTGTGTTCCCGCGACTGTCAATGAAACGACTAAGAAAACGCTATTTTATTTAGTTGATGAGAATGTAAAAGCACCATAACAGAAAAATTGAATTTAATCACTTTGCTTTTTTCGCCAAACGTTTACATGTTTTCAGAATCAATAACGTGAGAAGGACGGCCGATAGATTATCTGTCCGAGAGAAAAGCAGTTCATTTAAGTCAGATCTCTATTTAGCTGGATGAAAATACCAGGTCAATGAACACAATTCACCGTTGATTACAATAATACAAGACATTTGTGTGTAAAAGTTGAGCCGGATCGCAATCTTTTCACTAAACAGCAGTGAACCAAATTCTACGAATTTGAATAGCCCTCTTTGTTCTTCGCACACCTTTCAAATAAGCAGTTGCGCTGGACAAAACTTTGAAGCTATAAAGTGGTCAGCTCTCTGAAGCACAACGGCAGGTTGGGTAAAAGGCAACCAAAGAGTCTGCCTAGTATGGCTTTTATTCGATAGTGCTTGTTAGCCCTCTTTGTGACTCCTAAGGTTGAAGGGTTTGTGGGATTCCCAAAGTTCCCTTTATTCTTTTCGGAATCTCTAGTCATTTTTAAGTGACAAATTGACAAAAACCGTTTCAGGGCTGCCATAACGTTTTTCTTTCTGCTCACAGTCATTCTATATTTTCCGATGAAACTGCTGGCACATTCGGCACTCTGCCGTGTAGCTGGCAATTTTCCAAGGTCTGTCTCTATAACACTATTTTGGCTGCGGTAAACACATCCTAGAACTCACACGGAAACTTTTGAAATTGTGGTATTTTTTTCTCCGAATTCGCGTGCAAAATGTTAAACTGATGAGTGACCGATCTTCGTCCCCTATCATTCCAACATCTAAGAAGCACCCAAACCCTAGTTCTTCAAGTTCAACTCGGAATTCAATATCTACGCGGCAAGGATTTACGCGATCCAACATCCGTTGAGCATGAAAAACGTTGTCTAGTATGAAACCTTGTGACCAACCTAGAAGGCTTGGATCCGCTATCTTTTTACAGACTGGTGTGAGTTACGGTCCAATGGACAAATTCATCCAACGCACGTGTTTTAAGCCCTCCACGGCCGAGTTTTCTCTCTGGCTAGTGTAAAAGCTCACAATTATATCGCTTTGAGGTTTCCACATGGAGATTTTGTCATAATGGGGTTCTGAAGGTCTGCAAATTGTTTTATGAACTACAGAAAACAACGTGTCTATTCAAAAACCCATACAGGTTTGCGGAAACATTTTATACATGATTTGCCATGCCCCAATAAGACCTACATTGCCTCCTATTCACCATGACTTCGAGTGCGGTCACTTGTCCTGACTATAGCGATTTCTCAGGCAATTTAAGTTATGCATCTGCTATTCTTCCATTGCCCTAATTCTGGCTGTACACAAATATCTGACAAGGTAAGCAAAATAGATAAAGTTAACCTAGCCTGTTGTGTTGCTCGCTCTCACTCCCATAAAAGCCACAAAAATAACCGCACGTATGGACAGTGTTTCTCAACACCAGTATTTTTGACAAAGAAGAACATTACATCCAACGGATCAAACCATAGACAGCTGAGCTGTACGGTTTAATCAGGGTAAGCGATAAACTACCAAAATACTGGGTCCACAATACATTCGTTGGTCTTCCATTTGAATTCGTCTTCCTCGAACTCAGTAGAGAATGTTGTAGGTTTCACAATGAGGCTTTCTGTTGCATTGTCCCCCAAAACATCTACTGGCAAACTTCACAGATGTCCGCAGAATTTACATAAAAGGCACATAATCTAGGTTAGTATCAGCAATGATCGTTTATTCAGGTGGATGGTATCAACATCCCTCCATTAGGTTTCTGGGTAAATAGTCCTAGGTTTAGAACTCTTTACATTTAGCGTGTTTATGGTTTACCGCAACACCTCGTGGTTCGGAGGTAATGATAGCGATTTTACGTCTTGTCTGCTAGTTAATCATGAAATCACCAAGGAAGAAGATATGCGGGCGCC
Organism: Opisthorchis viverrini; assembly: GCF_000715545.1. Lineage (NCBI taxonomy): Eukaryota > Metazoa > Platyhelminthes > Trematoda > Opisthorchiida > Opisthorchiidae > Opisthorchis > Opisthorchis viverrini. Next base: position 61,596 of record NW_008752400.1, read on the forward strand.
CTAAAAGCTTTAAAGGACTTCTGCAACCAAACGCATTGCATACTCTTGAGGATTCAAATGATGGACTGGCCCTACAAGACAGGAAGTTACCTGCTCTTCCCCATGGGCGTTGGGGATTTGTCTGTGAAAAATGTCTGATACATGTGCTTACCCTTCTAGTCTTCTGTGCGAATGATCCATACTTCGGGCATTTACTTGATAGACTTGGCTAATTGGCCGATTTCATTTTGGAACGGATGCATCTACTTTTTCATCTTGCCTTTGGAAGAACAACCAGGACTTCGAAAACCGGATCTTTTAGCCAGTCATCTCTGATTATGCGACAACGAGACGTGAACCGTCTGTTACTAAGTTTAGCCACCAATTTTCTGCACTGCTCACAAAATTCACGAGTGTGGCTGCATTCTGGGTAACAATTTAACCAGTTCTCGGCATTAACTTTTCACTTGACTCACTTTCTGCCACCAAATGCCCAAAAGCCTCCAGTCGCTGGTTCGAACACTGCACTTATGTGTAGCTCAGTTATATCAGTCGTTTGAAATGAACACGAGTGGACGCATTCGTGGCACAATTCTGACATTCGTCGACGGCCACGAACTCTCCGCAGAAGCCATAAAACTTTGACGTCTTGTTGCACACAGCTGCCATCATACCTTCTCTTCAGTCGTATTATTTGCTAACGAGGAATTGCAATAGGCCGCTTGTTGCTAACGCCGTCGGCCATCACCCTAAATTCGAAGTGACACCCAATGACGCAGAGCAGGTCCTATGTCGCACACAATTTCAACGTTCCAATGCCTCACGCTGATGTATATACTCGATACAGTCATGTCTACTAATGTTTTACTCTGCGTCTGGAACACCGAAAATAATTATTTGGACGGTGTTTGTCTGGTCTGCCCATCCAGATTCGTTTGTTTTTCGGGTCTCACCTTCAGCGCCTTCTCATCCGAGGGAATGATTGGTAAGCTATCTGACTCGGACAAATACCAGTTGTTCCCGTTGCTCATCATTTCCAATCGTTCCATGCCTAAGACTGCCTCATATTTTCCCTTCGGTTTTCACGGGGTGTGAATTTACTGCAGTCACTCAGAGCGGAGGTTGTTACAGCTACTTTAGTTGAGTAACCACACTTGGTTAGTCTTCCGGCTTTTTACCACAAGTTACCCAATCTTTTTCCCAGGATAGAAGCCTTACAAACTCTAGTGAGGTTCGTGCGCACACCGAAACCGTGCTTAATTATCTCAGGATCAAAGAGACTTCTAGTTCCTGACAAGCATGTTTTCTCTTATCCACTGTAACTTTATTTTTTGCCTTCATGGGCCACAGCCGTGCCGTTCTTAATATGAAGCATACCTATGTAGTCGCAGGAATTTATCGAAATCTTCATCCATCAACGTGTTTGGTGAAAGACTGACCGATAATCCACTGACTGCTCATTACTAAAATTTCCTGTTTCCGAATGTATTTTCCTGTAATATCTTTGTTTATCAGCGTCATCTATGGATATGATACTTGACCTCACTCCCGCCTCTGTAGCCACACCCCGCCTGGGACACTTACCTCTACCTTTCGGTTCATGAAGGTGGTTTGTGTTGCTTCCAAAACTAAATTATCCTTGTTAATGCCTTTAAGCAAAGTTTGATGTAAGATACAACCTAAAAAACCTTTCACAAACCCACGGAGCACACATATTCAAAGCACCAGCATTTAAAATGATTCAAATGCTGTTTCATTCATGGAAAGCAACAATAAGGTGGTTAAATTCTAAGGAGTTTGAACAGGAATAATTCTGGTTGGAACCACGTTTGAGAAGCATTGAGCTGCCGATAGTGTATAATGTTGGGAAGCTCTGTGATCAATTCAGTCTCTAAATGTAAGCTAAGCAGCGTATACCTCGAACCGTATGGATTACTGTACACTTTGAATGGCCCAGAGTAGCTTAGTAGTAGTAGCGGTATGTTTGAAAAAGTAAATTTTCTGGCATGCCGTGTCTGACACCGTTCATAGCAGAGTAACGACCACCTAGTATTGCAAAAACTAGATCAGCATTTTTATTACCGTGTTAAGACTTATATGTATAGAAAGGTATTTGCTTGAAGAGAGCCTGCCCTGAGCCACTTATTGAGATGGAAGTTTCAGCGTTGTCTCTACTGCTCCCGGGTGTGCATGAATTGGGCAACTCATTTTTTCTCAAGTTTCTTCAGATTCTCTAACATTGTGAAAACGTTTAAGAAACTCAAAATAACAGAGTAGTGATGACCATTAGAGGGTGTTGGTTTTCTTAGTCCCATGTCCATTTATATTTGTGAACAACTATTCAATGTCAAGTTTCCACACAGCCTAAATATCTCTTTCCTCCTGCGGTTGGTGAGGTTATAACTCAGTGGCCCTGGTAGTCCAATAGGGAAGAGCCATGTCAATACCTCTGGCTTTTTCTATGTCTCATCGAAAGTGGCACCCACTTCTTGGGTTCCCCAAATTACTACCGAGAAAGTTTCATAAGAATGCGGTACACTTTGACTATCAAAGGCTTTTGGTAATTGAATACGTGAGCCATACATTTACGCTGTTTTAGCAAGCGTTCAGATGTTACTCGGGTGATGCTGCATGTTGTACTGCGCGCGTGTTGTCGAAATATTAACACGACGGTAGGTGATGTTTTGTACTGAGACATAACGATTGCCAAAGATGTTTTCCTCCTTTAGCAGGTTCGTGCAGCGACTTCGAAGTTGAAAACAATGCTGCCGAGCTTAGCCCTTTATTCCCCACTGTTGGTTTCCAGCCATGTGCATGAAAGAATCTTTCCGCTACATGTAATATTTTAAGCGTATCCCGGCATTTGATCAGTGTTTACATTAACCTGAAGGATTCTTTTCACGCTAAGTTGGCCCAGCAAGTGTCATATATAGCCTACGTTTGGCCAGTTTCACTAATGTAATGGTAATGTTTGTTCATCAGCGACTATTTTGAGTGGTAATGCGATCATATGCCAGATTGCGGCTTGTTTCTTGATATCCATCCACGCAACACAAGTAGGCCAGTGTAAGCTATTAGTACGCGAGTTTTCGGAAGCGCTGTTAATAGTTGTTATGCGAATATCAACCATAACAATGGAACAGGTATCCTGTTTCGTGGTCTTTAACAATGCACAAATACACACTACTTATCTGTTTTATCCTTGGTGCGTTCCTTCGTCATTATTGTGCTCTGATTAACTGTCTCGTGACCAGTAAGGACCAGCCAGATCAGGATCGTAACCGGGTATCCTGACAGACACTCCCGCATTCGTTGGCCAGATTGAGGATGTGGGTTGAGATAAAAGTTATACGTATTAGGGAATTCGGAGCCAGAATCGGCTCGGGGATGGTTAGAGAGACAGAGCGCCGTATTATGAATAACGTGGATGAAACAAATCAATAGAAGGGCAAGGTTCTGAATTGGAATGTTTTGGGTGTCCCTAGGTAATGATGGCTACCACAACAGAAAGCTGACACATACGCCTGGCCGGCCTATTCGTGGTGAGGTGCTTCCCAGCAAAGAGTGTCTTTGGTCCATGTAATCCCAGACTTGAGGAGGGTGAGAGCACACGGAAGGCCCTACAAAAGACACTGTACAAAATGTGATATTCGATCAGGATGCCCAGCCTCTCCATTACTATTGAATTTAGCGCTGGAGGATATAATGAAACAAACGATGGAATTTCTTCAGAATTCTGGCACTCATTTACATTGTAAAAACGCTGCCGATCTAAAGTATACCACATGGAAGTCTTAATTAACTTAAACTGATCAGTTGCCATTTTTTGTCCGATTTGGGAAAGCTGCATATTTGAACTACGCCAGTGCACCGTCTCCCTCCCATCTCATTTCCAAAGGACAGTATCGGCACCAAAGGCTTTCATGCACCACCACGCCGTGCGGGCTTCCCCTGAATGCTTCTCCCAAGATAAGCAGACACCCGTTGGATTGACCGCACTGAATAGTGTATTCGACTCTGAGGACTGCCACGTGTGCGTACAATAACTTATTTTCGATCCCTGACGCTGACACGTAGATATTTGCTCCACAGAAGTCCTGGCCCCGAGAACAAACTTCCATAGAATAGCAGCATTCGCCAACATCTGCACAAGACCCTTCTCGGAACTCGTTCAAATCTATTTGTTTTGGCGTGCACTACAAATTCAATTATATTTGTCCTGCGTAGATACTCAGAGAATTTCCGATGCAATTAGCTGTTTACGTTTGTCCAATGCTTTCATTCCCACAACAGCCTTATTCCGTTTTCAGTGACAGTGTTTGACAGCTCGTGCGGCCCTACCAATCCCGATTGTCCTCTCTGACACCTCTCCTGCACCCTTTTACGATGCACTGTGAGTCCAAACCCCGCTAGGCGGGTCCGATTCACTCCTCGGCGTGGTCTACCGTAGCCTTCGAGTCCCCCTTAAGATGATCAATCCCTCATACACGCCCTTGTGCAACTATCCACCAACTACCACTTACCTCATCTCCTGCTGGTAGGTGACT
>NW_008752401.1:0-49574 GCF_000715545.1 Opisthorchis viverrini
TTGTAGCTGCTACAGTTTTGTTCACCGATATGTGAGGAGGTCGGGTAGTGTACGCGCTTTAGAGGCGGAGCTGATAAATTGTTGCATAAATACAGTTATGTCAATGGACTGTTAAGTGGGGGAATTGGGAAGGGAGCTATGCATTGAAGGCACCGGCTTGGATGCACGAACGTCACTGAGGGCGCGACTGAGCCATGTCTGACAATGTCTCTAACCATTGATATGGCAAATTCATGTCTGACAATGTCTATAACCATTGATGTGTTAGCTTCATCGGTATACTGTAGATTTAAGTTGATAATTTTAAACAGAAGAATTGTTTTCACATGTTGAGGGTTTGTGCACACAAGCGTGCGCAATCAAATGCAGCTACCATATACTAAGCGAAGCCTTTAAACCGTGAAATATTCTTATCAGTGAAATTCAAAAAAGTTCTCCTTATCTGTGGGGAAACATGGGATACGAAAGTGTAATGCTCCACGTCTCTAAACTTCTACTACGGCCGTGCTCAACATGTAGACTATAAGATTATTCCATCCTAACTGGTTATTCTGCGATTCTGGTGTACTCTTCACCTTGTGTCTTGCGCGTGATATTTGAAGAACCATCGGCGATAGTGACTAACTACGCCTGTAGCTGAATAACGTTGAACTCAAAAGTCTGAAGGAGTCAGTACAGTCGATGGCTGCAGCGTACCTTGTAAAAGGTCCGATATATAGTGAACAAGGGTCCAGAGGTTCCACTTAGCAGCTATGTACTCTTGCTCGTTATTTTTCGCCACATTTTGTTGGTGCATCCTTTGTATATGATTAGAGGTGCGCGGTCAAAAATCATTTCTGTAAGTTACATACCAATCTAATTAATTTGGGTTGACTCACATCTTCACCCAAGGAGACACGGCTTCATAATGAGTACTATTATTTCGTTTAGCTATCCCAATTAACTCCATATGGGATGGTCAGATGTTCAGATTTATTTTAGGGGTGGAAAATTCCCGAAGAGCGTGGGTCATGGTTATCTTCCGGATAAAAAATGTATTTTAACAAGGAAACTTTTCTAACAGCTTGTAAATGTTTTGTTACTTTTGTAAACAATTCCCATTGAATGGATTTTAATGTCTGCAAAAGAACAAAGGGTACCGTTGTTATAAAAAGACAGACTCTCACAAAATCACCAGGCGGCATACGTCAAGTGGTAGCAGACTGATTATGCTATCTGGAGCAGGATATGCTCTAGCATTGGACCAGCACGCAGATAAAAGTGGAATTTCTGAAGCACTCATTTTTTTTTGGCCAGGCAGAAGACATGCTTTGTGATATATTAGCATTCTTACTATCACCATATGCAAGATTATATGGAAAGATGAAAAAAAAGACAAGTTCGAACGGTTAGCTGTCGGCTGCATGGTATCCATCGCATAATCAGTGAGACACTTACCACAAGTTCTGATTTAGCACCTTTTACGTACATATCGTTTGTTGATACGTCTTAATTAACATGGCCTCGGAAATCACCATCGATCTGGGCTTGGTTTTTCAACCAGATCTGGAACCAATTTGTGGCCCAAAGGGATGGCCGATATCGAGTAGTTTTCCCGCAGTCGAAGACTGTGGCCTTGAGATTCACCTCCGACCCATGGAATTTGGCTGCGGCACCAACTGCGTCAGCAATGGCGGAGTGTGTTCGGACGCTCAGAAGAGTATACGTTGGTATTTTTCATCGCAAATGCATGTGAATGGATAGGTTACATGGAAGGCAGGAATTATTGAAAAACTACTTGCTCGCTTGCATATTAGAAGTCCCGACGACCGCGACTTGACGCCATTGTCACCTTGTCCTTGAAATCATGGTCACCTTGAAACGATAGAGACAAGCTCTTCTTCTGTGCTTCCTGAACAACGCGGTAAGCCTCTTTTGAACTGTTGCGATTCACAAGAAGCATTCGGGGTAATTCACCAGCACATTTATTTTTGGGAACTTAGTCTCGTCTGTTATTCGTGCCTTATTACATATCCTCGCGGGGACTCCACCTACCTCTATACTCAATCAGCTTAACGCTGAAAAAACTGCAGTTACCAAAGCACTTTAATTGTTGTTGCGATGAACTCAACATTGGAGACTTCCGTTTGCATGCCTACATGCTAAAATGGCAAACAGCCATGTGGTTCACATTCGTAGGTCATGCGAAGGTTAGGATGAAAGGCAGCGATGAAAAAACATCACCGAGGGTAGAAAATAAAGATTTTCGACGTTCCGCCACTTATTTGCTGTTCAAGCATTCTGAGGAAAAAGAACTGCCAGTCTACTTCTCAGTGACTTTTCCATAACAGCCCTTTAATCTGCTTACAGGCTCGATGTCTATGCTTGTCCAGTGTGTGTAGAATCAACGCTGTATGATATTCAACAGGAAGCCCTGTATCACTGTTGTTTGATGAGGTCATCTAAAAGATTACCTGGCTGGTAAACAGGTAAAGAGCCACTGCATCAATTGTGTCATTTTTAACAACTCACCGAATGGCCTTACGTACTGTCTGTAGTCTCAAATAATGCCATGAAAGAATGCGGAGAGAAATTTGCGCAAACATAGTTTAGAATGTTAACTTGCCGACGGGTGGATATGTTGTCTAAGGATATGTCGAGTTATGCGCGACACTGGACTTAAGAGTGCACCATCTCTATGTACCTTTGGTGCGTCGCCTAGTTGTCATTCCGATCGTTTTTATTCCGTCTTATCTTTCCTTCCTCTAACAACCACACCCGAACTTTGTTTGGCTTCAGAAAGTAATAATTTATTCATCTCTCCCATTCCATGAATCGCTCTGCGTTGTTCAGCCCTCAAGCCACAACTTTGCTAGATCGTTTCACATGTGTAATTATTTGAGATTTCAGTTAGCATTACTCTCAACCACTCCATCTCCGCATCAGACTTTTGTGACGACGTGTATTCAAAAATAACGTGGGCTTAGCCTTATCTGTCTTTTTTGGGGTAAGATAGAGGGCTTCTTCTTGTTGGCGAGTAAATCGATTTGTGGTAAGATTTCGGATGTTTTGTGGCATCCATGGGAAATGCGGCTATCTCAGTTGCAGGCCTGATGGTGTGGTGTCAGGAACGACCGATCCTCCGTTCTGTTCTGGTGTGTTTGAAAAAATGTTCGTACTTGATGCAGGATAGTTCAACTGTACGTTTCCTACCCATCTTTTTTCATCATACAATATAATCTTACATGTTTTACGTTCGAGGATGAAGACAGTGGAAGAAACGTTATTATTGGTAGTGTGCGGAGATTTGGGATTTTGTATGTGGAGATTTCGTCCTGTAAGTGAAGCTAATCTATGCTGAAACGCCGAGAAGCACTGTACAGCTGTTTCATCCTTATTGGGAATCATCAGCAGTGCGCCTCTGTCGAAACTCCGGAGAGTATCGAACCCGCGAACTCCTGGCTAGTAGTTTGAACACTTAACCGTTCGGCCACGGGCGGCTTTTCAGCATAGATTGGCTACACTTACAGGACGAGACCTCCACAAAAAAGAACCGTTATACATCTTCTTGATGCATTTAACAAAGTAGGATTGACGAAAACCTGATGATACTGAAATCATATTGTTGGAGCTGAAAGCTTATATCTTTCAACACCAGTTTCAATGTCAATCATACATCAAATTGTGCGACATCGGCAATATTATGAGTATCAGTATTTGTAGATTTATTGCAAAATATCAGTGGTTTAAGAAAGTCGGGCAAAATGCGTGGTCACTCTAAGCATTCTTAGTTTGATTCCAGCCTGATTCACATAAGATTTCTGTTACTCTCTTCACCACAAATCTCAACTCGCTGACTTGTGGTGGACGTGCATTGTTCCACTGGCTGACTACAAACTTGTGAGGTCCCGCACCTTTAAAATATCACAGAACTATTTTGGTTTTTAATGTATGAACAGGAGGGCGGAAAAATGGCGGGAGATCATGCAGTCTAGGCTACTGTAACTGACCTTCATAACGCATCGAATGCCCAACCTGTTTAAACATATGCAATGACTTGGTGAGTGTGAATTTTTACAAGACTGGTAGCATTTATTCAAATGGCGGTACTTTCGCCGAAATAAATTCATGAGTTTACAAGTGAACGAAGACGTTGGGTTTACCTTTTGTTGTTCCCTTTAGGGCACTCCTCGAAAACTGAGAGTTGCCCATAAATCTTCAATACAACTCTATTTCTCAGGTGCGTGAAAAAGATCACATTCTACAGAATTTGTATTCTCTATTACACCTTCCAAAAACAGTAAATTCAGTTGTATTGAGGAGACGGTTGCTTCAGGAAAAAGTAAATAGCCTGTCACTTTAGATCCTTTTGTCAAAAACACGGTCGTACACGAAGGTGTGATTTCAGAGTAGGAGGCAGCTTTATATTCAGGCAGTAGCTTTTCCCCAAAAACATGATACGATCGAAGGTTTCCCCTAAACTACACACGACAATACATAAAAACACCAGCCTTCAAGTGTACCGACTAGTCAGCTGTAGCAGATTCCCATGCATTGATCTCATCAAATCTATCTGTGCGGAAATTTCGTCTTCAAGTGTAATGCAAGGTTCTCATCTATTGCACTGTTATCTCTGTGAGCCGTAAAAAACAATCTCATGGACAAAAGACATTTAGAATAAACACCCGTATTTGCGTGACTTGTGAATACTCCAAAGAAAGCTTAATGTTGTTTTCCCGTAGTCACATCGTATTGTGCATATTGGATAGGAGTTTACTATAATAAGGTTTTCCTCAACCGGGCAGTTGGTTTGTCCTTCAAAGTTATAGGCTCTAATTTTCTCCAGTGTTTTCGACATTCGAACATCTAATTCTTGCTGTTCTCGGATATCTCAGTTAGTTTTCCAACGCTGAATGAGGTGTCTTTTTTGAATGGTGGTGTTCTTGTTAGTGCACAGCTTACGAGCATTATTCTCGCCGATAAATCGCTTACTCCAGTAGAATGCTGGTTCACCCATAAGGTATTACCAGTGTGTGCGCCGTTTAATGGTTAGAATTACCTAAGCAAACTGAAATTAGGTTGAAATTTACATTTGAGTAGTACGCTCAGTTTGATTGCAAAATACGGTGTTTTTGGGCGCCACTTGTCTTGGCTAATACAGCCCCTGTTACACCATAAAAATTCACGTTCCATTTGGACCGATGCCTTTCTTCTATCATATTACAAATCAGTTCGTTCGGTTCGTTGGTTGTTGAAAACCATACCTCTTCCTACAGTTACATAATGAATCAATGCATTTGCACATCGAAGTGTCAGTAAGTCCCCCTGAGTATCATTACCCTTATCCAGGAACACACGAGACGGACTAGTAACTGGCATAGGGGTGTGATAGGTGTAGTCCCAGAGAGCGACGCCTCCACATTGTCTAGCTGCTTGTTCGGAATGCAGAGACGTTGGACACTTGTGATAGAAAAACCAGTTTCTCCTTTCTGCTCAATTTTTTTCTCTCCACGACAAGGCTTTCGTCAAATGAATCATCATTTTTGTGCGCAATAAAGCACCACTGATCTCTGGTATTATTGTCAGTGATGATGATGACAATCTATTAAGGATTTCGAAAGTGTTCCGGGAAATCTGTTCATACTGACCGAATAGGATACCTCGCTTTTAGATTAACTGACAAACTGCTGAATATATGCAAAGAACAATTTAATTGATTGTAGCAACGAAAGTTTATCCGTAAAATTCAAATAATCTGATTTCCCACGGCAAAAAAGAAGCAAGGTGCAAACTGATTCTGAGCTATCCCATCTGCATTAGCAACAAAGGAGCTTTTACGTTGCCTGGTGCGTGGGCAGTAAACAAAAAGGATGGGAATTGAATGCCATTAGCAGACAGCTAAATAACAGGGTGGACATCTTCTGGCGTCGTGTTATTCGGTTCATTAGTGTTGAAACGTATCATACGCGACACCAAGGCGTATGAGCTTACATGCGAAGAGTTGAGTTTTCAAGCCTCTGCCCGCCTTGTAGTATGAGCCATCTGTAGCGGGGCGCATTCATTTGCCTGTCAAACGAGTAGACATTTAGAAGTACAGTCATATTGACAAGCAAATCAGCTTCATAGATTTGGTGAATGCCAGAATGCCACATCCAGTTGAATGTCGAAAATGCATTCTCAACAGGTCACACTGATTAGTCATCAGGCTGGTATCTTAACAGGCTATTGAGATTCTCAGTGCTAACCAGCACGTGCCACCGTTTATCCTAGTTAATGCAATGGTCAACAGATGGTGTGAGCTGTGGTCTGACCGGCTGTTCATTTAGTCACCACAGCTGTTGGACGGGTCAAACTGTCAGTTTTTCTTGTTGAAGACTGGTGCTGTACGGCCTGTTAGATGGTCTTTTCACCAATGGCTGTATCATCGTCGTCATCATCATCATCATCCAGATTTTCTTCGTTCACCAAAAAATCACGTGTACATCGAGACTGAATGTACGAAACATCCGACTGGGAATAAAGATTTAGTTGGAAACAAATGGGTGGTATTTGTTGAAGTGACAAAATCAAGTGACAATTTGAGAGTCATTAGGGCAGAAATGTTATCCGCCCACTATTTATGACGAAAGCGTGAACAGGTGGCCAGCGGGAAGAAATTTACCTGTGTGACCATCTTGATGTTAAGTTGCAGTAGGACTTGCTGAGTTCATCGCTTGGTCGATTTAGAACTTGGGACAACACTCCATCTATATCCTGTTTGTGACCCCATTCTACCTAGGCACAATGACTTGGTACATTGGTGTGACCAAAACTGGGTTTTCGTGAGCTGGATCCATAAAAGTTAGCAGAGTGGAGGCTAAAAATAATAATCTAGATTGATAGTCGCCCTGTCATGAAGATACTGAGCTCAACGGGACAGTATGTGTGGCGATGATCCGATAAAATAGTATTCACGGTTGACAAGAATGCACATATCAAATCTTGTCCTCTGCTTGGGCTACATGCTCAGCTAACAGACACCATTCTGTTTCACTACTACTAGAATAAAATGTCTCCTGTAAGCGGGTGTACTAGTTTAAACGGAGATTTTAGCTGGTCCCCTTATCACTGCGACTGTACGCGCAGTGCCGCCGCGGGATGGACTAAGCATGCCATTTTTCTCGTTACAGAACCGGTGCCAGACGATGTCGACTGGATGGCAGTTTTTCTGGGTTATAACCAGACAAGGGGCAGTACAGCCTGCGGCTTGTGTTTCCAGAGCCCCAATTTCTGATCTTTTGCTCTGTATATCACTGAGTTCGGTCGCCTAAAATATGTGCAGATATTTTCAGCCAAATCAGTGACGGTTTCAATTTACCGGTATTTCAATGTTACGAACATTTTTGAATGTTGGACTTTGGCAAGAAATGGTCGTTGCTATTTCAGTACAGCGCTTATAGGGCATGGCTGTCGAAGAATATAGACGGTCTACTTAATTAAAGCTAGGCTGAGAAAAGTCAAAATCTCGCCTTTATGCGTGAGGGGTTTAAGTCCCACTACAAATGACCCTTCTGTTCAACTTCCTTTTCGATTGACGCGTTGTTGTCCTGAGCAGCCTCGACGTTTTGAGACACCGTAAATATGTCATTCATGCAGCATAGGGCTTAAAAGTTTTGCTTATATTAATCTGCAGACCATACTTAGTGTGGCTCAAGGAATTTGCGGCATTTGCTTGGGTTCAGAGCAACACCATGCATAACCAAGTTATTGCTTTGGTGCCTATGAAGAAGGCCAGTAGGAATGTTTTTTCCATCGTATTCCAAAGTGTTTTACCCGGAACCAGGAATCCATGTTTGTGAAAGGCATGGAGTGGTCAAAGACAGTGGCCTCCAAAATCAAGCAGAGTACGGACCTTCGAACAGCCTTTATGTTGCACGTCCCTGATTTTGAGGAAAGGTGATAAGGGCCAAGCTTTCAAACTAGGCACTATGACGGTGGGGTCAGCGGCGCGAACGTCACTTATCTAGGACGCCGTAGAATGAACGGAGCATTTCACGGGGATTTGAATGCAAGCGACGTCGCTAGCGCCACATGTATATTATTCTAGGGTATACTTCTAGTCTTTGCACAGCCAACTACAGGAAGAGTGCGAAAGCAGATTAGTCGGAGAGGCCGCGGACGCATGTATCTATCCCATTAGTGCAGATCCGGAGGTTTCCAAATTCGTTTCTCCAACCTTGCACATACAAGTGTGACAAGCGAGGCAACAGGATTTCATGGCTGTCGGTTTGCACGTCAGTTCAGTGGCACCACATGCTACGTACAGGATTCAGTGTTCTGACTTAGGCGCGTGAAACTCTGCTGTAAGTTGACGTTGGCTATACCTAGGTATCCTCACCGGGTCTATGTTCCATTTGTAGGAGCCACGGTTTCAAGTCTGTAATCCAATACGCCCTTGTGGTACTAACGCCACGGGATGGCTCCGTGTGAAAACAAGTCTCGCAATGGTTAGCACCACACTGGACACGTTACAATGAGAATGGAATGCTGCGCACAACCGGAGCGCCAATATTGCTCACTGATTGGAAATGAATTCCGCTTGCTATCATATGTTTATCGGATTAGTGCCAAGGAATGACCCAGGTCGTTACACAATAGGGCTTTCATTGAGGGGATACAAGTCAACAGTTTTATTCATGACTTTTCATTTTGCATAGCATAAAGTTTGCCTTCTCAAATACTGATTGATGAAGCAACAAAGATAATCATCTGAAATATCTCTAGTTGCCCCACCATTTTTAATCTATCATCTCCAAACTTGACTGTATTTCAGACATCCCCGATCTGAAGGTCACGTGTATGTGGCATCCTTATTTCGAAGTATGGTAATCATCTAGCCTCTCAAACGCACTTGACGTTGTACTGCTAAATTCCTCGGGCTACATGTTTTTAGATTTGAAGAAACCTTATTCATCTCCTTGCGAACTTTGGTATCGGAATGCATATATACCCCGTCATATCTTCTGCCTAAGGACCTTGTTGTTTCAAGTTTCTAGGCACAAACTTATGTTTATCCACTCTTGCAAGTTCCTCTCACACAGCGCCCACATGAGGCGAATACATTGGTATTTTTGTCACGACTCTATGGTTCCCATATGGGCGAAATTTGTGTGCACGGTATTTCCGCATTCTAACTTGCTGTTACCAACTCTCTGAAGCCACTCACATGCTACCAGAATTTGTGATTTGTGTACTAGAAATTGGCGTTCTTGTGCACAAAGCTTTTTTACTTGAAGCATTGCTCACGACAGGTTTATTGATATTTCTATGTCCATAATCTCCAGAACAGTTGCAGACAGAAAACTCACAATAATCCACTAAGCGTCGCGTCGAAGTAAATCTGGAAGTTTATCATGAAAGCAAACCACATCACTCATTAGATTAGTGTTTGCTAAACAACTGGACAAATACCCACATGTACCACTTCCTCAAGAAGCCACGTTTACTTCCACAGGTCCGATAGTACTTTCGAGGGAAGTGAATTGAAAACGGCTACTTAGAGTTTTATTTCACGCTTATTCATTCGCTATACAACCAGTGACGGCTGTCATTTCCAGTGTCTTAAAATTCCTGTTTATAGCAATGGTGGTAAATTTCATCTAAAGTCATTTAATTTATCTGATTGTTGATCTATAGCTTCATTTAAAAGGCATGCTAGGCATGCAAGGCATGCTAGTCTCACGTGACACTTTTCATTCTGTATTACTCTGACCTGAGGATATGATGCGAGATGAGTCGATCCACACTTGCTCAACGGATGCTCGTATTCAGGACCTGAATCTCCATATCTAAGGTTTTTAATAGGTTTAAACATGAATCAACACTGCTTTACATACTAAATCGGTACTTAAAAAATCAGAAAGATGACAGTTCACCAGGCAACACATCTCAGAATGCTCCACATTCGTCCGGGATGTGCCGGTGCATTCCTAGTTTATGTCTAGTGGTGGAACATGGTTAGTTTTCCAAAGTAAGGCAAGTGGCAATATTGTGGAATATAGGTAGCTTGGGTGCACTGCTTGCTTGCTGGTCTGTTCGCCGAGCTTGACGTTTGGATTGCAAGTGTTTCATCACCAATCGAAGTGACATCGTCAGTGCAGGGTCCAGTGGGTGAATTCCTCCTCATTAGCCTGTGCTTATATGGTTTCTAAGCAGCGTCTAGTAGGTCTGAACTGAACGGTTGGTCGAGAGGCGGTCATCGCGCAGTTTGATTGATCACCTGTAAATCTGAGTTGGTCTCACTCCCTTGTATCCGATTGGTTCACTGAGTGTGACTGGGCCATATTCCTTGCTTTGTGATCTGAATTCGCTCACTTGATTGGTTGACTGGGTGGCCTTGTGTTTTTAACAGTTTTATCCCTTTGATCCATTGGTCTGTTGGTTGTCCTTAGGTTTCTTGATTTTCCATGTGAATCACGGTCTCGTGACTGCGAACGGGAACAGCAAAAACGAATATCAAACATTCCTTCTTGTGCTCCACAATGATTTGATATCATGCCCACTTACGCTCAAAACGAAATTTTATTCATCCTCTTGAATAATAAATAGTCAAAATTTCTGGCGCTTTCAAGGCTTTTTTGATACATGAGGTCTCTGATTAGCTGCGGCCTCCAGCAATCATATATTCGCCACCAAAGATAATTTTTCAGCGATACTACTTTCTGTTTGCAAACAGTAACTCACTGGATTGCCCAGTTTGTTTGCTACTCATTCTGTTAGTCCTGAGCACCAATATTCCGCCGTCTTCAAGCTTCACTAGTGATAGCTCGTGCGAACTCACTTAGCTGGTACAAATGAAATATCGATCAGAAGACCTAAGTGGCAGGTGCCACTACAGTACCTCACTTGTAATCGATAGCAGAACTCTGTGATAAAGAAATGCCTAAAAATCACCTAAGTGCACAAAACTTATGGAAGAGTATTGCACTCAAGACATTCCCTGGGCTCGTCTCAGCCCTCATAGGCGCAGCCAGTTTGGTTTTACTTCTACAGGGGTGTGCATTTATTATCATAAATTTGCAAGTATTCAGTAACAATCTGGTCTCAGGTCTATTTGGAATGAATCAGCTAACCGACCCAAATAAAAGCTGTGACTTTTAAATCCATTTTAACACTTGGTTGGACTGTGCACTTCTGTTCACCCACGTTTGTTGTTTCTAACAATGAGCTTGCTCTGATTTCCGCCTGAACATACCATTTCTGACTATAAACAGGGCTTTCCGAAAGTGCTAGTCTCCTGTGACTACATCCTAATTTTATGGGTAGAATAATCCGGACTTATGCTATATTTTGCTTAAGGAAGGTAATCCTTTCTGGCGTTTCCTTCACGATATGAAGTAAACTCAGGAAACCCTGTGCCAGTAATGCGAGAATGCTAATGTGGAACATAGTTTTCCATTCTAGATTTTTTAGGAAGAATGAAATTAAATTTCACGCTAGTGACGCGTTTATTGCCACCCTGTTAACCTGACATGCAGACCAGCCGTTCACTAAGACAGACAATGCAGGTTAAGGTTATTTACTAAGTGTAGTTTCATCTGGCTACTACGTGTATTTTCGTTGCTCATTGTCAAGTTTTCTGAAGATATTTGTGCTCCAACCTAGGTACATGAGTTTGGCTTATGGTGTACAGTCTTCACTCGTTTTGCTGAGGAAAACCTCAATACTTGCTTATTCGTCTCAAAAATGATTTTGATGACATCAACTATCTAGAACCAGGAGCCTGTTCATTGACCAAATCTCAAGACGTGGTCTAGTGTCCAAGCGATAAATGAGTTAATCCGCTAAATGAGATGATATTCCATCTCAAATTGTGCAGCGTAAAAGCGGGCCATTAGCTTGAAAACACCAGGGTGAAAACGACATTACAGAAGAGAAGAGTGGAATAATAGGTTACGAATCGAATCACCTAGTTGACGTGAAAGTACGTAGCGCTCAATAAGCAACAACCTAGATAGACCCAAGTGAAAAACTACGATTGGTCCAAATAAAATCCCCTTTTTAATTTGGGCAACCCTAGAACGCCAAGTGACAAAAAAGAGAATTGGAGAAAACGGCACCAGTCACCGTACAACGGGCTCGAAGATAAACTGTATGTAAAAAACGATGCTGTCCATTGATAGCAAGAATGTTACTTGGGCGGGCGGCAGAACTCCAACGAATCAAGGTTTTGAGGTGTGTGCACCGTGCGGTGCATTTAGTAAGTTTCGGTTTTATGAAGTTCCGTAACCCGAGGGATCAGTATCCTAGGGCTGCAATCCGCTGCCTTAGAAGTCTCTCAACATGGAATGCCACAGTAAATGTAACCCACTGTATGATGTAGACCAGTGGACTGCATGAGAATGCCACGAATTTCTTGTGAACACCGGGAGAATCTCTCTGGTTGGATTCCTACCATGACAACCTTTTATACCCGCTTGAAGCCACGCATATTTGGTCGAATCCACAAATTGTGAGTTTTCTGAAAAGCTAATCTTTTATTTTGCCCGGAAGTTTATTATCATCTATGGTATTTCACTGTATATGTGCTGTTTTACCCGTTCAGTATTCAGGAGACAAGTTTTCTAATTTCTTTTAGGATCTCTTATAGCTAACTAAAAATGGTGAACCAGTGTTCCAACATAACCAAGCGGATATGCCCACATGGGGGAAAGAGTGGTAATTACAAGACGAACTCTTCAAGTCATTCTACATTAGGCGCTGTTCGCCTTCATGTACACGACCTTTAAATTAGTGTGCAGATAGGGCGGTCTTTCGGCATTTAGCTTCTCATTGCATCTACTGGACAACATCACTACCATAGACATCTTTTCTCGGTCATAAATAACATGTTTGGTACAATGGCTGTTTGAATGGTACCGAGTTCTCCGATCCGCTGTCTACGGTTTTTGGGTTAAGCAACAAACTTTATTCTGTGTCTTAGGCAATATTTCGGCAAATAGATTCGCAGTTTGTGCTCTGAGCAGGCAACGCACATTTTCTGTGTGATTATAAAGTGGAGTATTTACTTGTTGCCTACCTCTCTGTTGGCTGCTACATTCGTTAATGAAAGTTTTTGATAAGAAAAATCAAGGAAAAATGATATCAACTACACTTTGTCGGCCGTAATCACAGCTATTTGAACTGGTGACCGTAATCTTGAACGGTCGGGTGCGTTTCCCTCAAAATGCTTATTCTGTATATTCTTCCTCAGGAGACATGTCACTTGCAGATATTGTCGACTCGTGGTCTGATGCGGCTGCCTGCAGTAGACGGTTGCCGAATAACAGATGATTCGTCTCAGACATGGGAAAGGTTCATATATTTTCTTATCACACTGGTTGTTTCAAATAACAACTAAAGTGTCCACGTTAGTTACTTGGGAGAGCCATCCTCTATGGATCTCCTGGACTGCCATTTTTCCAGAGAGCTAAAATAGGCAGAATTTATTGCATAGCCCTCTGTTGTTATGTTTGTGTAAAATATCATTCGTTGTGAGGCTTGTGGACTAACCTAGCAGCCCACATTTCAAGGTTGAGCGTAAAATGGAGTCTGCTGCAACCAAATCCAACTGCTTCACTTGTGAGTTCACCCGATTCGCAATATCTTTAAGGAGTTCAGGGATATTTTATGGACATCAATGAGAGATGGGGCCATAAATGTCACGTTTTTCTGCACCACTACACAAAGGGCAAATAACTTCAACTAGCAGTCCGGCCATTAACTTTTTCATTTGTAGAACCTAACTGACGTCTTCCCGTTACTAGTGAACTTATGGCACAATGATTTCCATCTGGTGTTTTCAAGGCTACCGGGTTGAGCATTCGTGCCATAAAATGCTACTTCATCCCACCACCACTCTGTGTTTGAAACGGGCATGTTGGATGTGCAAGAAAATGTAATGAATAAAGTAGACAGTAATAAGATCACTCAATGTGAAAGTATAAAGAAGCCAATGCCGTTGAAATGTCCTATGTGCACCCGACTAGAAAATGCAGCATGCTGACCATCTGGAAGTGTTCTTTGCTATGTCGTGCAGGGTCCAAAATAATGCAGGGGTACTAAAGTGGACTCAACCAGGAACAAGCAACAAACTCGCAGGACTCAAGTTGAAAGTGGCTGGTTTTTTAGCGTTACCAAGCCGCGCTCTTCGCCCCACGAATGTTTTGCCAACAACGGTTATGAAAAAGAAACAGCCTTCTCTTGGGCCAGCTTAACTTGATGAGTTTTTTATTTGTTTACTTCATGCGAATCTGAGCAAATAGAAGCTTGTTGTTTACCTATTGTTCTACCTTCCGTAGTAACGAAAAGATCAATGCGTAAAGCTCGTATGAAAACAACAAGACGAATAAAAGCAGTCATTTAAGGTCCAGTTCGATGACGCTGACGGTCAGCACCACTCAGATACAAGATGTTTGAATTCGAAACGCCTGCTTACCACAATCACCAAGTGAGCTTGTTTTGCCGGAGCAATCCACTGATAACCGAGTAATATTATCGCCAAACAACTTTTGGTCCTCTCTTCTTGGGATACTCCAACTTTAACCGTTGCGGAGAATGAAACAATACTTCGACAACTAAGTTATTTTCTTCTAGAAGCGCACCGTGAGTTTTAATGCTTTAATGGTTTTTCTGCCTTACTGCTTTATGTGAAAATTTGTTTCAAGGCCGGGCACCAATGGAAGAATATTTTGCTCCGTCACGAAGAGACTGGACCTTACCGTGGTGTGGCGATTTGTTTACCTCGGCGACCCATTGAGCTATACTGAGGAGTGTCCGCACGATGCTCACAGAATCTCTCATACCAGGTTGGTCCATGGGTAGAAGTCCGACGAACACAGTCTCCTGGCCCTCCAGGTTTGGGGTTGGAATATGTATGGCGACGTGTTCCGTAAAAAAGCGGTAATGTACTTGCATTTCCAGCCGAGCACCGCTGCCTTGCGGTTAGGCTTTTGAGCCAAGGGCTTTGGATGAGGACCCTGATCGTCCTCCTGTCTAGGTGTGGGCGCCCTGGCAGTATCCCAGCCCACGTACAACCATGAACTGCACCTTATGGTTGTACGGCAGTGAAGCATCAGTGGCAACACTGATGTTGCTGTCTTTGATGATGATGATGATCCAACTTCAAAAGCAAGTTGTGGAAGTTTCAACGGGAACTCCGCGGTCAACTATGGAATCCTAATTTATCATAAGGATGTTCACAGGCAAGCAGTAATAGAGTTTCAGAGAGATAGCAAAATGCAACCACAATAACTACTCTGGCTGAGGAACGTTCGTCGCTAAAACAATTAATCGATGGGAGTGGAGACTTAGTGCTTTATTTGTCATAAACATACCCGTTCTGTTGTTGTTCTTATTGGTAGTAGGAGTACTAAAGCCGCAAATTAACAGAGGAAGTGAATACGAGTATAACGGAAAATCGGCGGACTGTTTTGCTCACCCAACATTCGCGGACTGAGAGATCCGCTTTGATAAAGTTGTCTCGGAATATTGAGTAATTGGTTCTCTAGGAAAGGTAAATCTATGTGTGTGTGATCAACTCCTAAGTCTGCATGCTCAAACAGTTCTACGGGAAAATAATGGCAAACGGATTATCCATACCTTGTTATGTTCCGGACTAGCTTATATGTGTTGGTACATTCAGGAATACAAACTTTTCAATTTGGTTGCTCAAGAATAAGAGTGAGTTTTTGCCAGCTTCGAACTTAAATCGTTTGACGGCAAGCTCTATTTGTCAGAAGCACTGGGAACACTTATAATGGCGCTGCTTACAATCCAAGGTGTTAAAGCTTACGATCGCAGTACCTAATGGAAATTGCTTCACAGAATTGTCCGCTCGAGCGACGGGTAGAACACATTGGGAAACAGTTAATCTGGCCTTGAACAACACCACATCCAACGATTCTCAATGAGGAGTCCATAAAAGGCTGAAATCGGCAAGAAAAAAATTAACGCGAAGTGTTATTTGTCCAAGACTATAAATCGCCCTTTCATGATTGTCTGAGCCTACGAAACATCTGGTCCCACAAGTCTGTATGACATTGACGTTACTTACTTGACACCGTGACCCATTGACCTACCCCTCACCCAACCCCCTTCCTTTGATTTCTATTTCTCTAAAGTGTATGTAGCCCCGATCTTAACCTTTTCCAAGTGATTTCTGCTACCATATAAATTTGTGATGTATTAGCCAAGATGAACAATCACAGAAAACAAGCTTTGTTCGCTACCTTCTTCGTTCTCATGACTACAACGGGTGTATTCAGCCGCTTGATTGTCTGAGCCCTGCAAATTTTAAGGGCTGTGTTGAAGCCTTTGTGAGCTTGTCTGACAACCCCACCAGGGAAGGAAAACCGATTATCGGTTGAATAGACCATAGTATTCAAGAAGGGCCCACAGAAATTGTGCAAAAACCACAGTAGCATTTTCTTGCTGACTATGGCAAACTTCGGGATAATTTTGCCACGGTTGATCGATTGCCAGGAAAAAGCGTAGTTAATAAAATCAAGAAGAGATAGGCCAAATAATTTTAAGATGAGTCAACCCTCTTTGATATATTGTTATCAATAGTCTTCTGTGACACCGCAAGCAATAATGCGGGAAAGTGCGTTGGAACTAAAATCAGGGGTGCACGAAGTGCGTCAACGACGATCAGTGGATTGAACATGACTTCTTATGATATGAGTTTTAGGTCAGTCACCGCCGCCATGATGTAAAAGTTTTATCCATCTCGAAGCAAACAGTTATCACACGACAGAATATTTGTTGATGAATGACGAAATAATTTTTCACTTGCCACGTTCACCTGCGTTTTTTCGACACGGATTTTTTACGCATAACCAACTGAGAGACAGAGCTAACCATCCAATAACAAAAATAAACAGGTACGTTTTGCCGCTAAATGTGATACACCTTTCGACCTAGAAAAGGGAGAGTGAACACAATACATCCGATGGGAAGTCATGAATCTGTGTTTCAGAAACTTTATATGAGTGTGAATTTATCCCTCTGATGTACATCGTACGCATTCAGCTTTCTAACTTGGCGATTTCCAGCAGATAACATTGATTCCTAGCCGATTTTTGGCCAAATATTCGGGAAACCAGATAATTAGCCGTTAAAAAGAGTCAGTGAATTTTTCAGTTTTCATGGTAAAACTTCAAAGTTCCTCAATCCTTCGTGAAAATTTTGTTTGAATTTGTTTTAATCCAAAAAAATGCGTTCGTTTTGGAGTAAGTGGTTTTTAGCGCCGCCATGATACCTCATAGTGATATTCTACTCCACGTTTCTGCGGATAGATGGAATTGCAATTGTACTTGATTACCTTACCACACATTTTGGACTAATGATGTTATGTTCTTTGAATTTCCGACGCCAGCAATTTTTTAGACTGAGAAATTGCTACTTTAAATAGTGGGACCCGCATAATACCGAAGCCTGAACATTCCTGTATGGTGTTTTGGAGGTTAACTAGTAATTAGGATAACTTTTAATGCAATGCAAACTCGGAAGAATGCACGTGAATTAGGCCTAGATAAGTTTTGGAACGGTGATCATTTATTCAAAACGACTTCAGAGGGATTTCAGTTGCTGCTACAGGGTTAACTATATACTACTAACACCATGCGAGTAGTCGAGCAAATAGAGTTTAATGCTAGTCAGGGTGTCCATTATTTCAGTTTCTATTTATATTTATACCTGCATTAGAATTCTGTGGCAAGATAGGTTATTTTAATGAGGTAGTGACGCAATGTCTGCATAGTGCTCGTGCCTTTTCCCCAAACTTTTGCATTCGGATTTATTCACCGGTGACAGGTAATGCACATATTTTATTCGGGTTCACGCCATGGAAAAAATATCTATTGAAGTTGCTGATAACGATGGCGTACTGTACCATAGTTGAGAAGTCTGATAGCTTAGGTAGCGTAAATGGTCGTTCATAACTGGGTTAGCCAATTTAATTGCAAGCGTTCCCTCATCCATCAAGGTGATATCATCCGTGTGATGCTGGAGCTTGTGCAGTCACAACCTCTGATTACGTACTGTTGACGTCGCCTTAGTTTGTGATGCAAAGCCCTGGTACACTTTGTATGC
The DNA here is from genome assembly GCF_000715545.1 of Opisthorchis viverrini. Lineage (NCBI taxonomy): Eukaryota > Metazoa > Platyhelminthes > Trematoda > Opisthorchiida > Opisthorchiidae > Opisthorchis > Opisthorchis viverrini. The sequence continues at coordinate 18,091 of NW_008752401.1, forward strand.
TGAACTGTTTCCTCTCTGGCGTCAATGTCTATTCCACGCCTTTGAGATTGCGATATCACTATAATTTATGAAGTTTTGAATTCAATCGTCGCCTTATTCTTTTCTTTACAATAAGGCTTTCAAATAAGTCATGGCTGTACGGCAGTGAAGCATTGGTGTTGAGCACTGATGTCATGCTGTCGTTGATGATGATGATGAGTATGACCCCCAGTTCTGATGATTTATTGCGCTACAAAGATGAAAAGTAATGCAATCTTTCCTGTATATTTTGAAGTGTTTGGGTGTATAGTTTCAGCGAACTTACTTAGGGTGCATCGGTCAGCGACAACGCTGTCTCTCAATCTGGCAAGTTTGTACCAACCGGCGCAACTGCATACTTTCACAATAGGATGAAACAGTTTTAAAACGTAGTATAAAATGCGTCCTGTCAGCACCACCGTGTTCACCGCACTTAACTTGCCTTATATTGTTCTGTGTGCCATAACACATCTTAAGTTGTTGCACATAATTAAGCATCGATAAAGGTGCGAACAACTACCTCCACTCTACAGACTATTTTGTGGCCCGTGGGTGATTTCCAGTCACCAATCTTATGTCGTTTTCAGCTGTTTTCAGTAGGAACTTTAGTGCTGAAAAATATAGTAGCAAATATTCAACAGTGAAAGTTCACAAGTTATCTACTGGGCAGAAAAAAGTTTCGTCGCATCGGCACCTTCAGCTGAAGCTAATTAATTAATAACGGCGAAAATTTCATTTCAGTGTAATTTGTTTTCTTCAAATGTTGTTTACAAATGATGCATTGCAATCAAGAATTCATGGTAATAAGCAATGGGTTTAAGTATCTTTGAGAACCGATAACCTTGATGGTGATTTCACGCGACATAATCGGCGTATTCCGCAATTTCCAGTGTATCGCCTAAGATGAAGTACTCGCAGCACGACAAGTTTGCGTATATTGACGAAAAATTAAAAAAAAATTCCAGTAAAACTTATTCGGCGAATTTTAGTTAGTAAAGGTTAACTCATTGTGTCTTGTGTCTTTATCTTGCCTTTTGTGCCAATTTTTATAGGCTGTAGTGACTTGTGGCGCAATCAGTTGTTAATCGTATATTCATGTTTTACAGCTTAACTTGTTGATTACAAAAATCACAGAATTCTTCATATATATATATATATATCACATTCCTGGAGATGGTTTCATAATACCCGAAACCTACTGTAACCTTCAAACTCGACTAAACGCCAGTCAGACCTGGATCAAGGTCAAACAGCGCCCTTTGAAATACAGTGCGGGACTGTTGTACTTTCGCGCTCACGGTGCTCAGTGTTCGCACGATGGAACTGAATTCTCGAAAGCTTTGACGTGTCACTGAAGGACCAAAACAATCAGGCGATTGAATTCAGGGTACCAGCCTAAACCTTTGAGCCCCATTTAGGCATCCCGCTGTCTCAGCGATGGTGGGTAATTATTTCACCAGACTTTTCCTCCAGAAGTAAGATTGCTTCTTTGGACAGTGAAATTTGGTGAGCTGCAAAAATAGGGATGTAGATTAGGATGGTTTTTGATTTGAGCACATACGCAATAAAATGCAACATCTTGGCGCAAGACGTTTTACTCCACTAGTAGAGATTTTGTAGCGAAGAGCATTATGCGGCTAACGCCCCCCCGCACCCCATACAACAAAATCAGTTTAAAGCGGCGCAATTACGTTTGGTGGAAACATTGACTCAGTAACTTAAAATGCAACCACAAAATTTCGCTTCAGATGCCCATTGCTTCAACCAAGACGCCGTACTGGTCGCGCCAGAAAGCTGGTTGAATCTTTTCAACTTGATCCTCATCGAAAATCTTACGTTAAACGGCCTAAAAGGAAAGATTTCAGGAAGACTTCTGGTCCAGTGAGCAGATTACAGTGGCAAAGTGGACAATTTCTGGCGTTAGATTGTGTTTGTCTGTTATAGTGCTATAAAACAAATTCGAATAAACACAGAGGATTTAAGAGCACTGCGAGGAATCAAACGGTCCCCTTGGTTGGAATGATCATTCGGAGTGGATTATGGACACGTTTTGCTTTGCTCCATGCTCGAAACTCAAATGTACCCGTTCTTTTCACAGCAACAACTTCATAACGAGTCCTTCAGAAGGTAGTTGAAAAAGGCAATAGATCAGATGTGCATTGAAGTTCACGCAGAAACCTGCAGTCTTTTTTTTAATATGTGCATTGTTGATGGGTGCTGACTATTCATTTATGTGGTGTAATAATGCAGAGTACTTATCAAGCTTTTTTCTGTCCAAGAAGCCGAACTTATGAAACTGTGAGTTTCATCAATCTGTGACACTACAAGTTCATCATTGCGCGCTCAATACTTTCTGAGTGTTTAACGTCGTAAGGAAACACACTTTCGATAACTAGTTTACTTTTTTTACGAAACGTAGCATAATACATGATCCTAACAAGTTGAGATAAGTTCTGTTTGAAATTTCCTTAGAAAGTGATGTCATTGCAAACCCTCCACTAACCGTACACGGAAAGGAAGGCGAACTTTCTGATCAGATCACATCACTGAGTATATGACTGATCTGGCGGAGCCAGTTGTATGAGTGGAACAGCAAGACACTTGTCAAGAGTACTGTCTAAACACCTTCCAACTAATCTCCAGAAGGGACAAGGATTTAGCGAAAGCAGGACATGGGACACCAAGTGATTAAAGTAGCAGCTTTCCAACCAATGTACGAAGTACCGCTTTCGTGGGAATGGTTGTTCATGAAGCACGTGGATTTGACACAGCGTGTTATTTGGTAGCCAATCACGAGCAGACTTTTGACCACTGAAGTTTATTCTGAAGATGACTGTTGTCCTGATTTGTTTGTTTCCAGCAAATAGGTCCAAGGCTGACGATGAGATACAGAAAGCGATCTCTAGTGTCCTCGTACAAAGAACGTCATTGAAGTACATTGTGGACACGGAGTTAAATGGCCGAAGAAAACACCACATACGGATACGATAATTAACATACTCAGTTTGTGGCACAATTAAGGCGGAAATTGAGGCAGAAACACAGACTAGCCTAAGGACGTTAAATAATGCGCCTATGAAGTTGTAAAAATTACTTTTTTACTTGTGTTTTTAGTTCGCAACCGGGAAAATCTGGAAGAATATCATCAAGCATTTCAGATTTGTTCTAGCATCTCGTTCATCAAGATCATTGGGACTGTGCAAACACAGGTATATTTTTCAAGGCCATTTTCAGCTCAATCGATTCAAAACTGGGTATTGATGCAGGCGTCGATTTTTAGTGTACCTTTTCTTCGGAAGCATTAGCTGCTTGGAGTTCTGTGGTGTTGACGTCAATGAATGAATATTCCACATTGAGATAGCTGCGAGTGAGTCAATTATGGCGTCAGTTATGACACGGCTGATTGTTCAAGAGAAAAGTTTCTGGTGAGCTTTTTGCTATTTAGACTTGGGTTTCAGGCACGCAAACCGTTGTTGATCCCAAAGTACGTCCAGCGTGTCACTCAACATACTTGACAAAAAATACTCCTACTAGAAAACCAAACAATCCAGAGGGTACCAGTCACTTGGAGAGTGCAAATAGACTAGTTTCGGAGACAGAATAACCACAAGCTATTACATAAGTCACGGCCACTCAAAAGTGTCCACTAATAACCCTTCATGGGAAAAAGAGCTTTGTATTAATCTATAAACAAGACTGATAGAACGCAGTGGTTGGAAAAAGTGATTTTCGCAATATCTCGTCAGACGAATACTTTTATAAATATCTCACAAGACGGAGGGGATGATAAGTGAGACCCTTACCGTTAACTCACGAATAACTGGCCCTATAAAATTGTGTAGTTACTGGGCCCTACAGACGTAATGCTTTCATTTCGACTACGGTGTGGATAAAGATACCGTGAAGCGTCGGAAGACGGCAAAAATAGGATCCATCAATCCGGACAAGGGAACAAGGAAGAACATCAGTTCCCCCGTCATTTGAAGACTGAGGCTACCATCAACTAACTCGAAGGCATCGAATAGGTCGTTGAGAACTGGAGATACTCAGAAAGTACCCCCGCCACCCAAGTGGTCGACCAGTGATGGAAATATGTAGGGCGAAGTGTAAGAATGGATGTTTTTTTGAATACGAACCCGAAAACTCTACAGCGGCCACCTACATTTTCTAAAAGATAAGCGTAATATGTCTGGCTTCTTGTGTGCCATTTTCAAGGTCCTGGGCCACAAGAACCCAGCGGAGCCGCATAGGGTTGACAACGTAATGGAAGTTTGGCACCTAAGGCACTTGGTCTACGGAGTACATTATGAACGGCATAGAGAAACGGTGCCATTTTCAAGGTCCTGGGCCACAAGACCCCAGCGGAGCCGCATAGGGTTGACAGCGTAATGGAAGTTTGGCACCTAAGGCACTATGGTCTACGTAGTACATTATGAACGGCATAGAGAAACTTCTACGTTGGTTTCTAATGTTACCACAAGACGGATTTTCAAGAGACTTTGGACCAGTTTACAGCCAGCAACTTTTCCCGATTGTATGTCCAAAAAATCGTTTGCAAATTTTATAACGAATCATTTTGCCACCTAGCTTCCCTACAAACTTTTCTAGCTTCGATGCGCTTACGCGTCAACTAATCAGTGGTTCCATATGGGATTAGGATAATCTAGAGATGTTTCAGTGTGAGGGAATGTCAGAGTTAGGCAAACGTGTTACCCAAATTAAGGAGGATGAATTAGTCTGCAGTTCAAAATTGGGAGAAAAAATGACCTCGGACTCAGCGTTATAAACGAAATAGGAAATAAGTTTGATGGAAACTCTGGGACTGCGCCTACCTGATGAGCCCAAATAAGGGTGCAACCGGTTGTGAGCTGTCGACGAGTTTTCGGCAAACTTATGAGTAGTGCATCACAAATATACAGGTATCGCGATGTTCCGAAATCGTAGCGACTGAAACATGAGACGGCCTGGTGCAGCACATTCATTTGCCACAAACGAAAGATTCAGCTGGGATCAAAAAACCAAATCAGTTTGCAGCTGAGTGTATTTCGCTAAACAGTGTTTTACTTTTTGAGCTGAACCAAAGTTTAACAACAAAAGACAACACAATTGTCTGGCTTTTCTTGAAAGGTCTCATGAACACTGGTAAACGTATTAGATCAGACTTTGGAACTGAAATAATACGCTGGGGCATAACGAACTTCGGATCATTTAGGATTCGGAATGAGTGAAAACCATCACTTGCTGATTTTTGGCAAAAATGGACGTGGATTTGTGACTGAAAATGATGGCGGACTTTAAGGTGCCGGACGTGTCAAACGATTTCTGATTCTTGGGGCGACTGCCCAGTTAATTTGCTTGCTTAGATGAGACTAGCGGGTAGCTGAATAAATTAGGTGCTTTTCTGATAGAAAGTTTTCCCATATCGTATCGTACTGGGATCATGGGTACTATTTGCTGGCTGGGTGTAGAAAGAAGCTATTAACTGGTGATGCTATAGTTAATCAGATGACTCAAAAATCTCCAGAACATAACACAGCTGGTGATGCTTTTAGCTGCTGAACGACAGTAATGGATGCATAGTCCCAGATCATCAGCAAACAAACTGATAGCAGCTAAAGATGGTGTTGTTGACACAAGTGACACTGTTTGCGGCGGCACAGTCCGTTGTGATCAAGAACATCGGTGATTAAGCGGTTCATCGAAAACAGTGAGTTTTTATTTATAGTAGGTCAGTAGTCGCTCACGTGCTAATGAACTTTGAGTTGTTCACCCTTTAAACGCTGTTGCAGACAAGTACCCAATTTAGCAGTGTCCAGATGCCTGGATAAGTTAATATAAAAGGAACTGTTCTACAGGCTGACGTTGTACGCCTATGCAAGACTGTAAAGAACAGAATCACTCCCACTATTTTCTGCCACAAACAGGATTGTAATTGTAGAAGCATAAGTGCAGGTACAAAAAATATAATGGTTGTTAAAATTGTTGTTTTGTCTTCCTGCATCAGCGACTTTGCATCCGAAAGAAACTTGTGCGACCTCTGAACTTGAACTGGCCTACGAAACATCCAGTTCCACAAGTCTGTATGACATTGACGTCACTTACCTGATTCCATGACCCATTGACCTATCCCTCACCCAGCCCCCCCTTTGATTTCTATTTTTCCAAAGTGTAAGTAGCCCCGACCTTAACCTTTTCCAAGTGATTTCTACTACCATATAAATTTGTGATATATTAGCCAAGATGAACAACCACAGAAAACAATCTTTGTTCGCTCCCTTCTTCGTTCTCATCACTTCTAAATGGGCCGAAGATTTTGATTTGAAAGCACTTAATGGGTTCACAGTATATTGGCAACTCCTTTTGACTGTCAATTGTCAGTCGAGAAAGGCAGCTTTAGGCTCACGCCGCTTAGCGTACACGTATGACGGGGTTAAAAGTTGACCCGAGTGTTCAAAGTGCGTACCTATTTAGTGTTGGCATGGTATTCTATTCGCTCACCACTTCTCCCTTCCAAGATGCCCCTACCAATATTTGAAACTGATAACTGTTGTTCCACCAACCGTTTTCCAAAATTCTGCTACACCACGACTCTTACCTCTGACATCCTATTATGATTGTATGACCTTCAAATTTTCGCCTTCGATTATGGTAGGATTACTCCTTGTTGGGTTTCGACATACGCGATTTTTGCCTACCGTTTCATATAAAACGTCACGAAAGTGAACGGCCGAGTAAGCTGTTGAAAAATAAATAAAAAGCCCTGATAATTCATGTGGCCAATGGGTCAATTTGGGGAGAATCCTTTTCAAGAGTGGTTACAGATGATCTTGTGACTGCGTATGTAATATAAATATGGAGGAATCCAAGATCATATTGATCTTATACAGTTTTCTGAACAACATAATTGTCAATAGTTTGCTGGTCATAAATGCTGGCAATCGTGAGGTATTCATTCAAAATAAGCAAATACGCATGGGAATCCGAATAGGCGAGGAAGCTCGTGTTTACAGGGAAAGTGGTCCAGGAAGAGTTGGCAACAACTCCGTACAGGGTTTGAACAAAGGCAATTAATCAACCATTTAGGGCAGAAATCAGTCCCCGCGCTGTATCCTGCAATAATAAGTAATGATAGTTTGGCCTAGCTGCCATGCTACACGGAGGAAGCACGAAGGCTTAGATGCTGCCAGGTTACCGGAGCCTAGATAATTAGTCTACTCTTATAGTGGCTGTTTTGGTACCTGAAGTATCACTATAATCGTGGGCGATTTCGGCGCTGAGTGACCTCGAAACTTGATGGTAAACTTTAGAGTCAAGTGGGTATATCGTACTATAAAACCCATCAAGCGCCACAAAATCTTCCAGGTTTCCAGCTCCACATGAAAACTACGGCAATTAAAGTGGTGACTGTGGATGGCTTCCATCGTTGTCAGCAGTTAACACATTGAACGCTTTTTTCTGCAATTGGGGAGGGCCACACCGATAATCAGTAGTTCGGGATAACATCGATAGTCACTTAGAAGTTTGCACGTAATAGAGAGAAACTGCACACCATTTCCGCTTCTAACAACAACAACAATGTTCTCAAGTGTGTTAAACGGCGACCCTAGTCTCATAGTTCTAGGTGGTCTGGTGTATCCAAAACCCGGCTCAATTATCCAACAGATGGCTTGCTTGGAGTTCGGGGATGGAACGCCTGAACTGGTACATAGTTTCCCCCTGCCACTGTTGTCTCCTCTACATCTGCGAGCATGCTGACAAGGAGACCAAACCGCCTTATGGATTTACACGCTACTAGTCTTCATCAGTATGGTACCTGACGGTGAGTAATTCCTGTCGGGCAGAGCGTGGTAGATTTGCAGTTCGAGTTCACCACTGGAGGGAAACGTTGGAAACGCTTTCGGTTCCACCTTAATCAAACACTGAAACTGGACCTGGGACATCCTCCGCCTAGTCAGATGTACTGAGGTAAACACTTGACGACGATTCCACTCACTCATTAGGCATCGCCGTAATCATCCGGAAATCAAGCCATCAGGAAGGCAATATAAAGGTGGATCAAAGTTGAACTACTTAAATGATGAAAGTAGTGCAAATTCGTTGGAAGAATAACCAGCGCCAAAACCACTGTTGATGTTTTATTCGTATGAGTTACCAAACATGCGAGTTCTGCAGGAGACTTTGACAATATTGGGATCACAAGCTGTCATTTGTCCCAAAACAAAGTCCATTTACTGATCAGCATCTACCTGTGAAACAAAGGTGGATCCGCTACCACGATGAACGCTATCTTACCTCACGAAGATCGATGCAGTAAAAATGCACGGTTAATCAGTCTGGTTCATGGCTTGCAACAAACCATAAATGAGACCTCCAAGTGGCGCTTGTTACTAACATTTTCATGAACCATTTCGTTCCCTTATCTATACAGGGCAGTTAATACTGTCACAAATGATTATATTTGTTTCTCACTAGACTTTCTCGTTTTCAACCTCACCAAATTTTATTCCCTTGGAGGTAGTCCACTCCCAAGGTGCTTAAGACCAAGCCTAAGTTAATGGCGTTTCGCAAGAGTTTCCTTAGTTCCAGTTGAGTGCGATAACCTCCTGACTTTTATTTGAAACCCGGCAGTTTATTGCGAGCAAATATTACAGTGAAAATCAGGTAAACATTAGCTTAATTTTTCAGATAGATTAATAAACCACTGTTTCCATCGTTTCATAAATTTTTACATTCATAGCGACATTATTTTAATTGTGAAATTATAAGCGTAATTCATTATTTGCCCCCTCATGTGGAAGTGAAAACCTCATTGTTTCCTTCACAGAACGTATTACGTATAAGGTTGCTGTAAACGCGACGAAAACCTATGATGGTTTTCGGTATTCAGCTGAATCTCTCACCGATGGTTCCTATACGGCTGTTTAATCTTCTGATTGCATGTCTTCTACAAACTGTTTGGCACCCCAACGGAATCCGCCGAGGAGATTTTGGATGAGGATATGGGCGTTCTTCTACTGAAAGCTGAAATCTCAGAAATTAGTATGGTTGCTGGTCACAGGAACGATCAGGATGGTAGAATAAGTGCTGCTAAGGCCCACCTTCGTGGTGGTCTTGGGGTGCATACAAGAGTCAAGGAAATCGAGGATAACCTACTTCAAATGTGGGTGGATCGCAGACTGTTCTTATGAAGTACCAGTTTACGGAACGGCAGAAATCTTGTGACAACGTGGTGCCCACAAGCGAATCAGCCTTGAATCCAGATAGTTCATATTCCCCTGGGTCACCGGTGCTGAGGGTCGATCACTACCTGACACTACATCTAGAATACCAGCGTAGACTTTGGGCAGGTAATTGTCTGCTTCTGCTTTTCATGACGCTTTTGGGTCCACACAAAGGGGCGCACACCTTAATTAGCCAATTAAAAGATAGTGCACCCAGAAATCAAACGAACTTATCAGGACCAGCCCACATAAAGTATGCTGTGCAACCCAGAAAACATCATCAAGGCAGTGAAAATCTGGTAAGGCCGTGGATATGCTGATGACCTGGTGATAGTTCCTTCCAAAACTCAGCGCAGCTTTAGACAACAAGACTGCCCCGGTGTGCGTGCAGAACCAGAAATTTTGATGGGTCCGAAAGGTCGAATATATTTAGGTGAAGTTGTCAAAGACGGAAAAGGTATTGTGATATTTAGCAACGTGGGGAATGGATCATCTGACATATTACTTCGGGCAACAGTTCTTTGGCCATCAACTACCTCCAGTAAGGAATTACGCACTTCAAAAGAGAGGTGGCTGTAAATAGGGACCCCCCTATGGCCTCAGGAGTGTCCTGGTGTACATCTCAATTTAGGCGTCACTGTGCTCTTGTTTCCAACGGCCCCCCACCTGGTCAGTCCGGGACGCCAGTGAATTCCTCAGACATTGCCTGTTTGCATCCATCTGGGAGAAACAGAACGATCCAGACAGCAGGTAGTGGTAGATAATGGTGTCCCTTTAGGTAAAAAGAGCCATCACTGTAAATGTGGTAACCACAATGGTGCCGGTTTGACTTTTCTCGTAAGCAGGCTTTTGATGGCACTGATTCTTTGTCGTCCTAATGATGCACGCATAATCATGATTCGTTAGCCTTAGGCGGGTTTTCGACCTGGTAGATGACACTTCAACCACATCTCCACCATCACTCAGATGTTACGCCAACACCCAAATGCAAAAACGACCCCAATATTGGTGATCCTTGACTTCAAATGTGTATTCAGTTCCATCAATCGGTCAGTGTTCAAAACTACGTTGCTCAAAAAAACGATGCCGCAGAATTCTGAACACGAACAGATATACAATTTTAATTACTTTTTGGCGTGTGAAAGTGTGAGTTTTCCGAAAACATCCCTGTAAAAATGGCATCTGACAAACGTTCACGCTGTCCGTCCCTTTTTAACTTCGTGGTCGATAAAACAATGAAGAAAAAACGAAGAGGTCTTTAGAACCTTGATTTTTAAGTGTGGGATAATGAGAACGTTTTTGATCTGGAGAGCGAAGACCACCTTGTCCTCATTTTTGAAGACGAATTTGGAGCAAAAGCCCTTTACCCGCATGCTCCCGGAATCTTCAAAATGTAAGCTCATGCTTCAGAACGTGCAGCTTGTGAACACGCTCCTTACGACTGAAAGGGAAACATCGGGTCTTTTGGAAAATTCTAGATACCCAGCTAGTTGTATTAGCTCTGATGAAGGTGTACCTGATAAAGTCAGTGTAGCAATCACAGATGCCAGAATCATTTGCTAATTTGCGTCACTTGTGGCGCCAAAATATCATATCACTGGGTCTCAAGGGTCATTTGTACCAGTATGCAGTGAGGCCTGTGTTGTGTGGCCGCAGACAGGTGATATAAGGCTACTTGAGCAGCCTATAAGGGAGACACCAGGGAATATTCAGACATGGGCTTCGAAAGAGGACGGGTTAGGAAATAAGAAATAGCAAGAGTCGGTAGATTTACAAAAGAGAAATAACTTGTAGAACCGGCCTCACGCTCTCCTGAACAGGCTTTCATGTTCATAGTGTAAAGTAAACAGATCAAAAAGGAATGAAGCGAGGAGCTTTTTATCGACTGCGGGTATACAGTATTTGACTTTGGTACAAACCATGTCTTGAGTTACCGGTAGTTTACATTCGGGGGCAAACACTTCCACTGGACATGGAACCAAATATCCTACGTAAAACGCAATCCAACAATGACAGAACTATAAAAATATTAGATGATTTAGTTTGACGTTCCTACGTTACCGTCAACTTTTATTCCGTTTTTATGCCAGCAGGATGTCTGCAAATTTCAAACAAATGCTTGTTTACTGTACGCATGTTGACGCTAGGCTACTTCCACCCCCGGAAGAAACAAGTTTATGAAACTAGAATGTAAGTTTATTATTGTTGACCCACAGGGTCGCATGCAATATGATTACCCAGATGCAGGTTATTGTCTTATTGAGGTGTATGGAATAAGAGTAGTGTTTGTGCACTGCACCTGAAACTTTGCTTTCCCGCAAAGTCATGAACTACATAATTTTTTAAAACCGTTGCATCGAGCGATTGTTATCCGGTACGTGTTAATCGAGGTTTGAACTGTGTCAAACAACAGTGAATAATTGTGACAGGTCCAAGCTAATTTGAGTGCATTTCTGAGTAAAATAATATCGTTTGACGCTCTGTAGCCGTTTTGGGAATCTAGGAGTTAGAGTAGGACTCCGGTTGCGTTTTTATTGTTCTTATTAGGGATATTCACTAACGGAAGATTAACAGTTCTCAAAGTGAATGTGATACTCAGCCTGTCCGTAAACAGGAAAAGTCAGCTTCGGTAAAGTTATCTAGTTTCCAAGCGAGGGAAGTTTGTTTTTGAGCTTTCTCCAAGTTGTGCCAACCGTATTTGCGGTTACTGATCTTAGTAGGTAACATTGCGCCATTATTTTCAGCAAACGCTATGCGATTTCCGTCTAAAAGTACTTCATCATAGTGCATTACTAGTGTCTGCATGCACTGGACCAATATCTGGTATTTTGAGTTCATTTGAAGAGACTGGAAGAATACGTATTGTGTGGGAAACAATAATACTGGCTGACAAGCAAATCTGCACTTTTGAGGTAGCATGTGGCGGCGAACAAATTTTATGACTGGTATTTCGTATTTTGGACATGACTATTTGTGTGAACGTGCAGACGATTTTCGAGCACCATTCTGGTCATGCGCTAGCCAAAAACATTAACACATCACAACTCGTAACGTTTATGAATAAACATGAACTCATTACGTTCTCAAGGTCAATGGAATTACTTAGACTTGTTTCATCAAAGGTTTTTGCGTCCGTAGGACGAAACTCGTGTGAAATGAGAACAAAAGTTTTACGAAGACTACAATGGAGTCCTGGATTCCTACGTTCGATAAACCAGTTTCTGTCTCACTAAAACAGAAGGATTACCCTATTATCTTTCTATGGAGCCCAACCCCGTATGTTTCAAGCACTTTCAAGTGATGGGCTTGTTCGAAAGAGGTGATAATCAAATAAAACAAGTCGTATTTGCGCTGGTGGTGAAAAAATTAGGATTGCCATGTATGTTCACTCTAAAGTGTGGATCACTGAGCAATGGATGGAAAGACGAGACTGCTTTTAATTTGATGCAACCTTCAGGGGGTCCAGTGATGGATTCGGATCTCTGGGGATGATAGGATACGTGGTAGATCTGATGAACAAAGTCTTAGTGCATTCTGCTTTGTGGCCCCCATGAATCACATTTTGCCCAGTATTGTACGGATATAATTTGGTCTTGACTATATTAGAGTCAACTAGTGATAAGATGCCATACTGCATAATTTTTATACCAGGAAATATTCTCTATACACATGAAGGAGGTCAACAGAAACGTCATCTTATTAGTGGGGCCGGGAAACTGGCCGGGAAACACTGTGCAGCTGTTTCACCCCTACTGGGAGGTTGTTAGAAGAATTTTTGAAATTCGTTCGGACTGAAATGTGGGGTGAAGTGGGCACAGTGTTGATAGAACGGGACGGAAATTATAAGGCTAGGGATTGGGATTTGGGCAAACCTATATGATAGATGGCATGTTTGAACAAGGCGCCAGCTACAACACACAGCGTATCCATTGAATCTAGAGAAGGAGGTGTCCAGGTGTTTGACTACACCTGGTACACACCCAGGAAAGCACTAAAATCTTGTGACACCCATATGAATGGGAGGCACTCGGATTCTTGCAGTACCGCACCCGGTTGTTGGGATATCCAGAACTCAGAATGCGACTTCCACTTGTCTAAAGGCTGCGGGTGGGGAACCCGTAATAGGACCATTGGGATTTACCACTTTATAACGCCAAAATATATGCTAGCAACCAAACTCTGAAAAATTTTCGGTTCTTTCAACGAAAACTGGGCCATCAGTCGTAAACAAGAATATCAATGCTCTTTAGCTTTTATCGAATAAACGGCTTGAGTTTCGGAAACACCAGCTATGTCGCTTAGTAAATCCTTTCGCAATGCATTCGTGGCTTATGCTGTTGATTTGATCAACAAGCAGGTTAACCAACATGCAAGAAGGTTATGGGCAACTGACTGCGGGCTGAGTGAAATGAAAAATCCACGAGTACTGTGACGCAACAGAAACATCACAACACATGTGAAAAGTGCTTATCTACTTAATTCTCAGGTGACGTCATTGCTCAAAACAACGAAACGGGATCTAATTTTTGCTGAAAAAAATAATATGCCTCATCATCGCAGTCTGTATATGTCGCATGAAATACTTTATTGTTTTTATCATCTTCAGGGTTTGCCATGTAGATATTTATACCGACAGTGTGATATGTCGTTTTGTTTTCTGTTCCTAGCTCTCACACAAGAGCTGTCGCATCTCACGAGCCGTATGCTACTACTAAACTGAAGAAATTCAGTTGGTTCGCAATCAGTTTGGTTAATGACTGTTAGGGGAAACGACAGCAGAGATCCTACAAGTTTTGCTACTAGCCTACTTTACGATGCCGAACCCTCAAGTTAAAGGCAATTTGTCACAATATGAGTCAATACGGGAATGCAAGGCAATATTGTGTGATTCTTATCCATACTCATGAAGTATTTCCTGCCTTCCCCGGTGACGTTCGAACTGTCAGGGTTGAATACAGTCCCTGTGCATGCAAAATAATGCCTCCAATAGTCCGGATTGTTTTAAGGCAAAACGTTGCCAAGTTTTCCATTCACAGGTCTGTCATGTCAAATTCAGAGATGCTCAAGCTGATGGAAAGCATAATGGGCTCTAGCGACTTTAACTTATGCTTTGCCAGTGATTGTGCCATCGGACGCCGTGCAACAGCCAAATAAGTGGATCTGTTCACTTTTCTAAACCAACACTCCCCATCATCACTCATGGGACTGCATGTCGGACACCACTTCAGAGATCTTTATGCTGAAGCTTGCTGTCGACCCGGAATGCTTCTAACAAGGACATAGATCGCCGCGAAGCACAGCTTGAGCTGAGCCGTGACCTCAAACGCTAAATTTATGGCGTTTCTGATTTTGAACCAGTCTTTAGCTGGCCCAACGCTTTATTTTAGGTTCAAAATTTGACTAGGTGGCCGGTCGTGGCTAACATCTTCAATGACTGAATCTTGCAGACGAGGAATGTCAGTAGTAATCAGGTGGCTGTTGATCACTCCTCCGAGCCCGGCAATTGACCTGCAGGCGCTTCGTCATCATTCCAGGAGACATCATTAGGGCATCGTTGGGTCGGTATGCTTCGGAACAATGAAGAGCCATAGGTTTTGACAGGAATATCGGAGAAAGATGGTCTACTGCAAACGAGGGGGCTCCCAATTCGACTGTAATCCGATATGAGCAATTGCGACACTTTTGGAACATTTTATCAAGTGTTTGCCTATCTAATAACCCCAGTTTAACAGCACCTTCCGTGGTGTACGGTACGCCACTTCGGTGTTATAGTCAAAGCGCGAGCATATCACAATTGGTGATTATCTGTTTTGGTATGAATAAGACGGCACTCTTGAAAAAAATTTTGTTGCGTAGTCAATAGAACAGTTTCACCACCATGGTGAGTGTATTGACTTAGTAAGCATGAAGGAGTTATGCCAAACACACTGGTTTAATCTACTCATTCTCAACAACGTTGTTGCCGCACTGCCTCAACAGTTCAATAAAAATGTTCGTTTTTCTTTCAGTGCAGTAACTTGGAACTAATGACAATTAACAAACTGCGAGCTAACCACACCACCGAACCACCGACCGTGGCCCAGCGAGGGGATGTTTAACTAAGAGCGATTTATCGTTGGTTTGAAACTCTCGAGCCTGATGAGATGTACACTATCGGTGATTCAGAATAGGAAAGAAGCAATAATGCAGGGTTTCTTGGTCTTTCAGCATAGATAAGGAGAAGCATTCTCAGGAAGAGACGTAAATTGAAAACTTGCAACAGTTATTGTCCTGTTTTCAAACGTATCGGCCGCGTTTACTGCAGCTGCAGGACGGTAAATGGTAGAGTACCTATATATATATATGAGCGTGATTCTGTGTGGCTGAATGGTCTAAGGACCGTAACTTTTCTACGCGAAGCAGCCGAACTTGTGTTACTGGTGCTCTTAAAATAAATCCGACCAGAGGACACAATCTGGTTTCTTAATAGGCGCCTTTAAGTTTGGAGTTCTGGGAATCAATAAAGGTCTACTGACGGGTGCTACTGTTGAGTCATGCGAGTAGTCTGTGGATTCCTCGAAACTTCGGCTCGCGTCTAATGGAAGATGCGGTTTATTACGGGACTTGTGGAACTACTTTATGGCGTTTGTTTACGGTTAAATGATAGTCAATTCATATCCATGAGGTTCGAGAAGACGCGTGAGAATGCCAATATTTTAAAAATTATGTGCATGCGAGACGTTTGCTTTCCTGTCCAACAGTTTTTTATTCCCCAGCTGGTGTTGGCTAATAAACGACTTCGCAGCGGAGGACTTTCCTTCCTATGATGTTAGAGTTTTTCTGATCCGTATTAAACACAGGCATCAAGTGCATGGTTTTAAAAGCTTGTCAGGTTTTCAGACTCCTAAACGCAAGCGAAGCACGTTCATTTGGAAGCATTTTATTACGACACCGTGCTTATTCCTCCTTGTTTGGAGTATATTCCGGACGCATTACCTGTTCTTGGAATTAAGACTGAAACTTATTGTCAAATATAAGATACAGAGACTAGTGGCCAATAGTGTTGATTATACCTTGCGAAATTGAAAGGCTCAAAAAACAGCCGGAAGCTTACTGAACTGATATTTCAATTGGCAGCGGTCCTCCATGCATATTGCAACTTTGTTGGTTGAGAAACTAAATTTAGGTTCCTGTATGCAAGTGACAGAACTTTGAGAACTGTCAAACACGGACGCAGGGATATATGGTAGAAACAAAACAAGAAGTCATTGGATGGGAAGCGATATCGTCACCTTTATTTTTTTGTTTACCCACGCAATTTCAAATGTCCGTGTGAAATTCGGTCTTACAGTTTAGAAGATCTGGAAATTCTCTCGAAATCTTTTGGCAAGGTATAAAAGTTACTTCAAGATCAATACTGATGCCGCATGCCAGAAAAGTTTTACAGCTGAGTTTTTCAAAATCCACCCCAAGAGCAGGTGTTCGCAACCGTTTATGGTTAATTTGGTCAATACAGTCCTTAATAAATTACTTTGGCTTTGGGGAAAGATTTGATTGGTGCCAACTAGCCATCCGGTTTGACCGAGAACTTTGTTTTCAATAACTTCACAGATATACAAAGCTGCTAAGCACTTAGGTGTGATTAAATGAGAGTAAGCCTCAGAAACGATTATCATTATATGAATTTCCGGACCAGCTTCGGTGTTGCAATATTAGGGTTTTATTCTTTGAAATGTCTTTATCTCTTTAAACTCGGTCCTCACGGTTTCTTGCGACTTTAATTACGAAATCCATTTCTAAATCAAATGGTTATCGGGTAATGTGATGTACCTTAGTATTTTTCATTTTGAAGTACTTGTCCAAGTTTATTCTGACTTCAAATTTTGTAAGCTTACTTAGTAAACGCGCTTTTGTGTGGACCTCCGTAGTGCATTTACAATTCTATACAATGTTTTGAATTCCACAGGCATTTATTTAAATTTCAATTCACAGTCACCGGTATTCCATCTTCGCTGAAAAACGTGAATAGCCATGCATTTTCATCATCACAGTTGCCTAAGTAGAAATTCAGCGTCTTTTTTTATATTAAGTAGAAATTCAGTGTTTTTTTTTTATATAAACGTCCAAAAATGGCCAAAAGATATCTAAATGTTTATGTATACCAGCTGTGTCATCCAAAGTGATGGATAACACCGATCAGATCAGTGACAAACACAAAACGTCATTAGAATTTGTGTCACCACATGAATCTACGCAGAATGATAAAATGCTACGTACAATTTATGCAACAGTAAAGCGGCTTACTTTTGCTGTATTAGCAATAATCTGTTAGAGCATATGTTACATTTGAAAAGATAAAATTTCAACAGTTAGTTATTTAAAGAGAGGACAGTGAAGGTCCTACCAATAGAAACAGTTGTTTAGAAGGTAAAATCTTATAAGTGATTGGTGGTCCTAAGTCCACCGTGTAAAAACGCACTTTCCTTTCCTGAGATATTCCAAATATTTTGTCCTTTGGCGAGAAGTTTATGCCAAGTTAAAATCTTTTGCAAGAGTTCTAAAAGCCTACTGGTAAGCCTTTATTCACACTACGTCGTGTTCAAAGTAAGTGCCAAGTGTAGTTTTTCGTGCTCCATATAAAATTGAAATTAAGAAAATGCTTTCCTCGTCTCAACGTACACTGGCAAAAGTTTTCTTGAATGAAGCAAAAAGCTGAAAAATGTAGAAAGCTCGGGATAAAATTGAAACTGTATTGAAGCTTTTTACGTACAGTGGGTGTTTCTTTGTACTCACTCAAGTGACCGCTAATACGTTTGTAGTTTAATTATTCCGTTGATGGTAGCGATCAGCGTATGCTTTTGTAACAAATTAAAATTCAAAATAATTAATTGAAAAGTAATAAAGAATAGCAATGTACAGCAATGAATTCTAAAGCACCAGCGCTTAGGAATGGGGTTCCGCAAGCTATGGTAACCGACTTTGTCCTTGGTTCTCATGTAATTTGGTCCCCATATGCGATGAGTGTTGGGAAAGGAATCTAGGAAAACTGCCAGCTACAAGGCAGTGAGTTACGTTCTTCCGAGAAGAATGTACGCATCATATTGATTATAAATGGTAAGCGAAAAATGGATAAGGAATAAACGGCTTTGTTTGTACTATGCGATGGAATATTTCCAGTATAACATACCTAACCTTCTACTAATCAAAAGTTAATGTAGATAAGTGACGCAACATATCTAGTCCAACCTAATAAGATGTTTAGAGTGATTGGTCAGAACGATGTGCAATTTTTCATTTTTTAACTGACGTTTAAGAACAGTTTGCTTGTCTTCCAGCATGGTTTCTACGTATATTTCTCAAGAAATGTTTTACTATATACAAGGACAATCATTATTAGTGCACAAATAGCTTATTGCCAAATAACCTGTGCCAGACGTTAGCTTAGTTTACCTGAATTTTGCTGATTTCTGTATTTCTAGGATCTTGCATTCCTATGCGCATACAAATATTAAAAGAATATCTCCGGTACAGTGCGACCGTGGAAATTCATCAACTTGAACACTAACGTACACTACACTCAAATGATTTGAAAGTCACTACATCCTCGAGTACGTCTTGCCTCAGGTTGCAAAGTGAGAATTTTAAAGCTTTCAGGTTATCTGGTTGGGGTTTTCGTCGGGCAGAAAAAGAGCGCTTGCAAACCGTGTATTTTAGCGCAATTAAAAGCTGGTGCGTAAAGATGGATCATGTGGCATTTCTGAGTCCTTATTAGGCACTAGGGTGTAAGCTGAAGAGCAGTTTTTTCCGCATTCCAGATGATATGATGTGTTTATGTGCTTTTGCTTATCATAGGCTCCAGTGAAAAGGTGAACAATATTTGTTTGCACTTTATGTCGTTTGTTTCTAGAGGAAAACCTAATGTAATGCGGGATGAGCGACCGAGCGGCCGTTTATGGGAACAGTTTACCATCAATGCACCAGGCGGATATTTTAAAGAAGTTCTTGTTTTCCCCAGATTATTGTTAACATATATAATTTAAAGTAAAGTCAAGAGTGGCACTTCTATAGATGTTGTTTATAATTTTGTTACAGAGGTTAAAGAGGTCAAGCTCCTCAGAAGTGGAGGAAAACTGCACGGGCTAAATGTTTATTTTACACCTCAGTTGTCCTGTTCGTGCAACAATGCGCCTTTAACTTTGTGCACACAAATGCCGGTTAAAGCCCAAGAGCGATTGCGCCCAAAACGGGTGAGAAAACATCCATTGCTGTTGGCTGCTTTGGAATTGTTAACATAATTCACTGTGGAAGTAGAAGACGGTTCATTACGGCGGTTCATTACGTATGTTGTCGGTCAAGGATTGAATCGACAATTGCTATTTTGACGTCCTATACATTCGACTCGACCTTTTTTCACTTAGAACGAATCGCTGAGAAAAGCTAATCCTGAGGTAGATATTTTCGTTTGCATTTTTGGAGTTAGTGATTGCGTTATAAAGCTCCTAGCCTTGAAGTGTATGGAAAATATTCTAATATTATGTCAGTCGGTTTGATGAAATTTGTAACAAAAATGGTTTGCTTTCATTCAGGTGCATTAATTAGACATGTGATTAGTTTTTACAAAAGCTGCAGTGGGTCAAAGATGCTTTCATTGGCAATTTTGGGCTTTTTACACCCTAGTTAGATATTCTTGTCCTGCCTTGGATACACTAAAGGCGTGGTATCCGAGAAACATTGGACTTTATGGACACCATAGCTGCACTAGAATGACACCGAACAACAGTAAACACGATTTTCAGTAATGAACGGAGGGATTTCTATGCTGAATAAGAATGGGCTCAATTTTGTTTATATGACAAAATTAGTCCAAATTAGCGAATATGACGATTCTAATTTGGGAAATACATTGCTTACGAATTGCAAGAGGGAGAAAAACACTGATGCCTGTAATATTGCAGAAGATAGTGCAAGCTTTTGGGAAGGATCGCCGTAATAAATAAGTTATAACACAACTTTGGCTATACGTGCCTTTAATTTCCGATTATATCATGTCTCAACAAACGAACGTCGGTTTGCGTTAGAATACAAGGTCAGAACTCAATGCGCTGATAGCAGTAAATCGTTGATAATATATTAAGATTATTTTATCTCTCTGTTATTCAAGCAAGTCAGTTATGCAACTTCTGGGTCCTTATTAAGCAAGAAGGTTATGTTCATTACTTTGTCCACCGAGACGTGAAACCTGGTCTCGACTGTTTTACTACAGACTGAGGGGTGTAAGCGAAATACATGCCATGCTGTTGGCCAGAGTTGGTGTCACAGTTGTGCACGGTAATAATTTGTAAAATGTGCAAACCAAGGCAGGAAAAAAGTCGGAATTCAGCTTCGCGGCACAACATTTGACGGTGTTCCTCAGAACGTATTAAGGCTAGAAGAATACGCTGCATGTATTAAGCATTGAGATGTTTTCCAAAGTAAAATCAGCTACGTCAGTTTGATTTTCAGCATGCATTGAAACCCCAGTATCAGTTATGTAAACTTTGCATTTCTGTTAAATTTATGTGTCCTCCAGCGCAGCAAAATATATATGCCTCATACTTAATTTACTAAGTTTGTCTACGGCCGGGTCAATACTATAACAAGTTTGTATAATTCAACAGTAAAAACAAACCATCGGTTTAATCCAATTTTCCGCGGTCATAGGATTGTGTACTGAGTGTTCTATCCAACGTGCTGATGCAAAAGCCCACAGCAGAATTCAAAAACGGTCTAAAGACTCTCGAATGTAAGGCGAACTTTCGTGATTTGCTGGTTCAAAAAGAAATTTACTCAAGCTATGTGAAAAAGTCCTGAAATATGTCTGGAACTCTACGAGAAACAACGCGATATTAGAGGTATCAAAGTATACGCGGGAAAGGAAATTCCTTCAGGAGTTATTTGTTTTTTCTTTAGACAATCTTTAACCAAATATTCGGCTTAGCGCCACTTAGAGTAATAGTTTACCTTTTCATAGAGCATTCAATAGGTATCAAGATGTTTTTGTGCGCTTAAACCAAGCAGAATTACAGAGTGAATCCACCGATAAATCGGTGTTTGCCCAATCAAGGCATTTAACGAAAACCCACTAAGCATACTTGGTTTGCATCCACGCATCTGCAAGTTTGTTGACTAAGCCTATCAAAATGCAATTTTTATCATATTAAAGGTAAAAAATTGGTGAGTGGCCCCTTGTTTTTAAAAGTATAGCGCGGTCTATATCTCAAAGTTTGGGACACGCTACGGTGACTTGCGTCATCTAATGTCCATTTGAATATTTGTACAGCGTTGAAACTCAAGTGCTATCAAATAATACCTACTAGTATGCCGGATAGGTTTACCAGATACATGCACTGAATGGTGCTCTTTGGCAAACGTCTGACGTACCTAAGCAAATGTCCAAATTTTTTCTGCATTGAACTAAAAACGGTGAACAAGAAATAGTGCACTACATTTCTCGTAATGTGAAGCTTCTATCAGACCTAGTCACAGACTGATTAGACTTGTGTTCGTGTATAAGGCTGACCTATATAAAAGCCTGTCTACACAGTCGATGTTTTTTATATTACGGTCAACTAGTTGCCTCAGATTAGTTATTTTCGGAGTGTCTTCAACGATTTACGTAAAACTTGTCCTCCACCTTTCAAAATGATTTTTTATGTGGTCAAAAACCCAAAACCCATTATAATGGTGCTCGCCAACTTTCATGCTCTCTCCAATTAGACGTAAAGCTGATGCAACTTTTTTCTCACAACTTGGTGCTGCGCTTTTCTAGTTACAAGTATACTGTTACAAGTATACTTATCATAAGAAAAACCAAAAGCAACAAATTATCGTTGTTCTCAAAAGATATAAATAAGTTATAACACAACTTTGGCTATACGTGCCTTTAATTTCCGATTATATCATGTCTCAACAAACGAACGTCGGTTTGCGTTAGAATACAAGGTCAGAACTCAATGCGCTGATAGCAGTAAATCGTTGATAATATATTAAGATTATTTTATCTCTCTGTTATTCAAGCAAGTCAGTTATGCAACTTCTGGGTCCTTATTAAGCAAGAAGGTTATGTTCATTACTTTGTCCACCGAGACGTGAAACCTGGTCTCGACTGTTTTACTACAGACTGAGGGGTGTAAGCGAAATACATGCCATGCTGTTGGCCAGAGTTGGTGTCACAGTTGTGCACGGTAATAATTTGCAAAATGTGCAAACCAAGGCAGGAAAAAAGTCGGAATTCAGCTTCGCGGCACAACATTTGACGGTGTTCCTCAGAACGTATTAAGGCTAGAAGAATACGCTGCATGTATTAAGCATTGAGATGTTTTCCAAAGTAAAATCAGCTACGTCAGTTTGATTTTCAGCATGCATTGAAACCCCAGTATCAGTTATGTAAACTTTGCATTTCTGTTAAATTTATGTGTCCTCCAGCGCAGCAAAATATATATTCCTCATACCTAATTTACTAAGTTTATCTACGGCCGGGTCAATACTATAACAGGTTTGTATAATTCAACAGTAAAAACAAACCATCGGTTTAATCCAATTTTCCGCGGTCATAGGATTGTGTACTGAGTGTTCTATCCAACGTGCTGATGCAAAAGCCCACAGCAGAATTCAAAAACGGTCTAAAGACTCTCGAATGTAAGGCGAACTTTCGTGATTTGCTGATTCAAAAAGAAATTTACTCAAGCTATGTGAAAAAGTAATATGATATGTCTGGAACTCTACGAGAAACAACGCGATATTAGAGGTATCAAAGTATACGCGGGAAAGGAAATTCCTTCAGGAGTGTTTTTTCTTTTCTTTAGACAATCTTTAACCAAATATTCGGCTTAGCGCCACTTAGAGTAATAGTTTACCTTTTCATAGAGCATTCAATAGGTATCAAGATGTTTTTGTGCGCTTAAACCAAGCAGAATTACAGAGTAAATCCACCGATAAATCGGTGTTTGCCCAATCAAGGCATTTAACGAAAACCCACTAAGCATACTTGGTTTGCATCCACGCATCTGCAAGTTTGTTGACTAAGCCTATCAAAATGGAATTTTTATCATATTAAAGGTAAGAAATTGGTGAGTGGCCCCTTGTTTTCAAAAGTATAGCGCGGTCTATACCTCAAAGTTTGGGACACGCTACGGTAGCAAGTTTGTTGACTAAGCCTATCAAAATGCAATTTTTATCATATTAAAGGTAAAAAATTGGTGAGTGGCCCCTTGTTTTTAAAAGTATAGCGCGGTCTATATCTCAAAGTTTGGGACACGCTACGGTGACTTGCGTCATCTAATGTCCATTTGAATATTTGTACAGCGTTGAAACTCAAGTGCTATCAAATAATACCTACTAGTATGCCGGATAGGTTTACCAGATACATGCACTGAATGGTGCTCTTTGGCAAACGTCTGACGTACCTAAGCAAATGTCCAAATTTTTTCTGCATTGAACTAAAAACGGTGAACAAGAAATAGTGCACTACATTTCTCGTAATGTGAAGCTTCTATCAGACCTAGTCACAGACTGATTAGACTTGTGTTCGTGTATAAGGCTGACCTATATAAAAGCCTGTCTACACAGTCGATGTTTTTTATATTACGGCTAACTAGTTGCCTCAGATTAGTTATTTTCGGAGTGTCTTCAACGATTTACGTAAAACTTGTCCTCCACCTTTCAAAATGATTTTTTATGTGGTCAAAAACCCAAAACCCATTATAATGGTGCTCGCCAACTTTCATGCTCTCTCCAATTAGACGTAAAGCTGATGCAACTTTTTTCTCACAACTTGCTGCTGCGTTGTTCTAGTTACAAGTATACTGATCCATTACTTATCATAAGAAAAACCAAAAGCAACAAATTATCGTTGTTCTCAAAAGATAATTATATCACCGCCGCAAAAAAAGGCTTCTAGCATTGAACGATTACCAGAAAATTGGTCTGACATCAGATATACAAGGTGCTCTCTGCCTCAAAGTGTATTTCAATATCGTGCAACAAGGAAGTGATTTGGGGATTTGCGAAAACTGGCATTCATCATTTGCTATTTTACCAATTACAATTCGAATAATTGACATGCAACTCAACGTACGCATACTTTGTTACCTTATGTAAACTGAAGTCTGTTCCTAACATGGTTTTGTTCATTATCTTAACCTCCTAAGTTCACTGCATGTAGCTCAGTTGCAGCTTGAAATTTACTAAATTCACACTCACATCAAGAAATATAATTTATTTCTGTGTAGTTAACTTAAAATAAATGCTTGACACTGAGAAGTGTGAAATAACAAATCCTCACCTATGCACTGATCTATTTGCTCTTTTCTTTTCATACATTCTGTGAGGGAAAAAGTCAGCCCCATTAGACCTCGGTAAAATAAGATTTGTACTTTTCGGCTTCTTTAAGTATGAGCTGCTGCAAAAATTTTTCTATTTTTTCTACCAAACACAACAAAAATAAATTATTCCTGATATTGTTTCCTACACAGTATAATCAACCGTTATTTAGACAATGCACCACCAAATAACCGTTTTTAACTTTTTTTTAGAATAGCATTGATGGAAAGGCCACTTCAGCCGTCAGTAAAATGACAACGATGGAACATATGTTGTTGGAATAATATAACACTATTTTGAATAGTCTTTTGGTCATATCCAACGGCAAAATTCCAGAAAGTGAGGTAGACCCAACATTATTTTCTATGTGGTGTGACCTTAATCGTTTTACTGTTTTACTGATGGTTTGCTCGCTGTATAAATGAAAAACTGATCCTAAGTACGCCCATGTAAAACTATTCTTTGCCTGCCTTTTAACTAGGTGTTTGAAATTTGTCAAAACCAAAGTTCATTGCTCGTGTAAATGGTCTTGGCGACTGGCTTCATCGATGAAATCTGAAATAACTTTCTTTGTGTACTGTACTTTACCCGATCTCTTTACGTGCTACCGTTATTCAATCAGAACCTTCAATAGTTATGTCGGTTTCCAATGGCATTAGAGCAAAGCAGATTTTGTTTCATTCATCATACTTGGAAAAAATGTAATACCTTATGTGGTGGTCAGCGGATTGTTTTTATGGTTGGGTAAATAAACTGTTTCCGAATATTGTTTGTTGATGGCAGTTCACCAATGGACATTCATCAGTACAACACCTATATTTAAGTGTTTTAAACGAAGCCGCAGCAAAATATCTGAGTTAGATGATTTCATGAAATTCTCAGCTACTGATTCTCCAACAGTTTTGCACAATCGCATCGTTAGCTCGGTTATCGCTCCGTCTGATAGATACAATAGATCATGTATATTAAATAGCGTAACTCTGTCGTGGTAACAGGGCATCTGAAAATTCTAGTTCTCTTTTCTAGTGGCTTGACATTCGTAGGCCTGTTTGTACGTAAGAGTCCCACCCAAAATATAAGGTAAAATTGCCACAAAAATAGGACTGTTTCTTTCAAGTTTCCCCTGATTTTAACTGACCATTTTACTAGTATTTTGAAGGGGTTATTAGTATTTTTACTGTTTTATAAAATTCGGCGACCCAGTAATCACCGGGTATAAAACAATAAAGTCATTCTTATGTTTAAACCGAGTCGCCTGCGGCAAAAGTTTTAGCCATTTTGACCCAAAACGTTGGGCGAGCTTTGCAAAATTTATTTGTATCTGCTGTTAATTGATGGAGTGAGTTTAACAATCGGAACGAGTTTCTTTTGTCCAAATGTTGTGACATCAAGATCGAAAAAGTTTTGTAATGAGGCGGCTGTGCGTGTTATAAGTTCAGAAATTCAACTGTACTCACCGGGCGTGGTAAATAAATGGAACACTATAAGCAAAGTGATTAGAGGTTTATACATTTTTGATCGTCACCATGGAGTGGGATGATGAACCGTGTTTTATATACTTTGGTCTATTCAGCATACTTGTCAATCTGCCAATGAAAACCCGACTGAAATAAAGGCCGTCTTTGGTCAGTTGCAGATCCAATAGACAGAGATTTTATTCCCACCCTATGCGTGATGTAACTTGCAACATGCCTGCCACGTTTAATTTTTACATACATTTTGTGTGGAGATTTTGTCCTGTAAGTGAAGTCAATCTAAGCTAAAAATCCGGGAAGCACTGAATTTAATTTCGTGAGATGCGCACTGCTGATGATTCCCGATAAGGATGAAACAGCTGCACAGTGGTTCTCGACTTTTCAGCATGGATTGGCTACACTTACAGGGGGAAATCCCCACAAAAATCTTAATCTCCTTACACTACCAACAATTTTACTCACTTGTTGTTTTCAAATAAAGAGAGCCCGGACATTGCTTAATTGCGGCAAACCACAGCGTCTATGACCTGTGAATACTAAGGGGACTCATCCATGATTTGTCAAATCGTAGAATTTGTAGAAAACCAACCCCAATCATCATTGTGCGGAAGTGCTGCCACAGAGTTTTACCCAAAACGATTGCTGACCACTCATTTTGTTGAACGAAAGATAAAGCAAACGGGGCCTTTCAAATGAATGAAATATAAAGTTTTCTATGGTTACAACACAATGGAAAGTGAAGCTCCGTGGACAAAATCGAGTGATTAGATTTTGTGAGTAGTGCATGTGGAGCCAAAAATACCTAATCAAGTCGGTCTGGGCCAAAATGCCGTCAAAGTGTGCCTGTTTTACCCTTCCAGCTCAGCTATCCTCAGGCAGATTTGTGCCCGCATACTCAGGCTACTGTGAAGCTTCTTATCTGTTAATCCAAGGGAGGATAGTAAGTCCAAATACAGAAAATATAATGCGCTGGTAGTCATTCAACCAAGTAACTCAAGATCTGTATACGCTTCTCGCCCTTGCTTGGACTTTCGTGGTATATGCGTTTTAGCTTTTTATTTTGACCATAATTTGTTGATCCCTCTGTTGAACCTCCACATCAACTGGCTTTTAAAAGCAATTTCTGTTTACTTTGTAGCATTTTAGACTTTTTAAAAATTATTTTTCCGGATTATGGCTATATCTGCTAATTAGGCGAACGGTCTTTTAATATTTATTACATGGGACGTTGGAATCAGGATCTGTTAAATAACACAGTCTGAATAGTGATGCGTAAAAAATTGCGATATGTTTAGCAAGACGAACCAATGGCCACCCTTTGACTAATTGGTACGCTCAGGAAGGCTTTGGATATTTTGAACTCGCTGCCAATAATCCGTTGGGATTCAAACACAACAATTGGAAACTCCTTTGTTCAAAACACGCATCAGTTCTAGACAAAAGGACGACAAATTCGAAGTTTGGTAAAATGGAGGACAAAATTATTGTAAGAACTTTATAGCCACAAAAGAAAAACCTCACAAGTGATTTACAAAAGGAAGGGAGTCCCTCTGGAAGGATGTAGTGAAAAAGATTCTTATAACTGAGGAGTTTCATTGAGTTCATTATATCGAAATGTGATTAGTATTCAGAAGTTCCATCGTTTTTTATAGTTTTTATGGTGAGCAGACTACATAGAGTGAGGAGGGATTTCGTGATATATACTGGCTAACCTTTTGAAAAACTGTCTCTACTATGATGACCTGCGTAGTATTCTTGTTTAATCTTTTTAGTCTGACTACAACTTGTTGATCTCTGTGTTATACCCTTGAATTTCAAAGGCTTTTACAGGCGAATTCTCTTTAGTTCGTTGCGATTTACAGTTTTTAAACCTTTTGGCTGACAAACTAAACAAGACGGCAATATTTAGTTTCATTTTGTAAGGCAGACTAATGACAGTTGACTTCTTAAAAGTACCATCTTGAAGAATCTGTTTAATGTGGTTCTACATTTGTACAGAAATTCAGATAATTTCCAGAGAAATAAGTAGAGCTCGCATAATCAGAAGTGGATTTTTGTCGAGAGACCTACCTGAAATCCAGCTGAATCTCTTGATTTTGATATTCAAGTAGAACATATGGTTGACGAAAGCTCTTGTATCACACCTACCCAATAAACCTCAGAAAGGGAAACACCCATCGTGAGCTAGTGGTTTTTCAGCAGCCTATGAATGGCACAAAAACTCAGTTTGCATACTTTGTCCTGTTTTTTGCTTCTTGAGAGCAAATGTTTCGGATGCTAGAGGCCAACCTGAGATGCGATATTTAGTTTTTATTGTCATGTCTAACGAATCAGATGCGATTTACCTGAAGTACTTTCTACACACATCTTTAGATGATTTCATTTATCAACCACTTATATACTATAATGACCCAGAGATTTAGATAATCCTCAGAGGACACAGTACAGCTAGTGTACTTTGAACCAGTCACAAGTTGAACTTTAAAAAGTGATGCCTTACTTGTAGTTACGGTTGTGTCAAACCGGTAAGTTTTTTGGATTTACAGGACGTTAGGCAGCATTGGAGGATGCTTGCATAAATTTTAACTACACAGAAAGCTTTCTGTATGTCACAAGACGTTGGCACCCGTAAAAGCGCAAACTCCAAAGATAATCCAACCCTATTAAAAACCATCTATCTGAGCGGTGATATATAGATAGTTTGTGATACGTTTTGCAAGATGAAAAGATGTTACTCAATAGGTTACTTTGCAAGCAAATGGTAGCCCGTGATAATTTAAAACCACTTTCGAGAATCCTTTAGATCACAAGAAAACAACAAGTTTTGTTGTAAAAAAGATAAAAATAATATTCAGAGCGTCTATTTATTTTCACAGTTTTGAGCGAATCGCAAATATTGATGAGTATTTCATTACATTTGTTGTGTTATATTTTGGAAAACTGCCAAATAGACGGATGTCAAAAGGCCGATAGTCATCCTGCATTTTTGCGGAAAACAGCTATTATTTTGGTGCATATCATATGACGCTTGGATGTTTCGTTTGGTTTGATCATTCAAGCGGCTTGTAAACTCCGTATTCAGCCAAAAGATAATCTTTTTGGTTGACCGTTTCGGATTGTGAAACAGATTCAAACCTAGACCTGCTCATCTTGGGGCAGCACTTGGGCACTTGAACTGCAAGCGTCTAGCAAACAGATCATTCTACTGGACTATATTTTCAGTAGCAAAGGAGTAGGCTCTAAGAGAAATGTAGAATGTGGCCTAAAAGACCGTGGCGGGGAAAAGCTATTTGGTGACATGTTGCATCCTGTTGAGTAAAAAGTTTATTCAACATCGTAGATGCGCATAAAAAACCTAATAATGGGAATGAACAAGACATCACTGGTCTTTAGCGAAGTAATAAATTGACTAAACTCAACGAGCACAAAACGTTGCGGATAGATGAAGACACCTTTCAGGGTCATGTGCTAGAATGCATGTGTTTTAACAGAGACCAGCAGCAAAAGAAACGAATTTCAATTGGACACGTTGTGTTCCTTAGCGAACATTTTGTATTTATGCAGGTTTAACGCTGACAATGATGATGATGGATGAGAAGTTCTACCTGATGTATACAAAAAAGAGTGTTTTAGCAAGTCAATATACTTGGTTGCATAGATGGAATTTTAGTGTGTCATAAACATGAAGTGCTATAATTTTTAAGTCAAATAACCGGTTACAACACATCTGAGGAACTAAGAGCGCAGAATGAATGGTAGATGCAACAAGAACGTAGCTTTATTAGTGCTGCATTTAACCAACGTACAAGATGAAACCAAGATTGTTAAAAGGCTGGGCATATTTAATTTTACCACCGTTTGGAATTCCATCACCAGCAATATGAGCAGTCTGTCTGATGTTTAATGTCGAAAACAATAAGAAAAATCACATGAGGAGCCAGTTTCATCTGACTTATTGCTAGCATATATCTCTGTCAAAGTGTCCGGATAAAACGGAATTCAGTGAGTTTTCATTGCAGTAACGCAGGTCAAGATTTGATGATTGAAGGTGCCACTTCTGTTTCCAGGTACTGCGGAAATCAGATTCAGCTTCAGCATTTACAACATCATTGCCTCTAGCGAATGCAAGAACCTGTTGACTCTTCGAAGTTGTTTTTGTCACTCCTAAAGCCATGTTCAATGTAACTGCTTGTACAATCTATCAAAATTTGTATGTATGCTTTGTATTTGTTTGTTTTGTATTGTTGTTTGTTTGTTTGTTTGGTTTGTATCTTTACATTCACAAAGAGGTCGAACTTTGTGCGCCGTCAAGAATGATGTGCTTTTGTAGCATGTTGAAGCAAAAGACTCCCCGGTATACAACAACTGATTTTTATGGCAATGGCTTGTTGATGCATCAGGAATAGTCAAAAGATTGTTTGGTACTCGTGATGGTCAGGATTTTAAAGGGCAATGTGTTTTGTGGTGGCAGTGTTGTGGAATATTGGTAGCTTGGGTGCACTGATTGGTCCTTGATCTGTTCGCCTAGCCTGGCAGTTGAATTGCAGACATTTCATCACCAATCGTGGTGACATCGTCTGTGTGTGGTTTCACGGCAATGTCACCTTGACTGGTGATGAAGCGGTGCAATTCAACTACGAAGCTCAGCGAGTAGACCACAACCAGTGTTATGGTGTCTATCTCGGGATTACAACCCACAAGCTCTATGCGTTAATTTAAATTCTTCATCTCAGATATTTTTGGACAATGTGCATGGATTTATGCACAAAACGAAAGACGTAGTTCCGCCTGGCCGCGACGCCACGACCATATACATAAAGTGTTCGGAGCAATTGGGCCTTTTTGGCATTATAGGACTTTCCAGCATAGTCACGAAGTAGAATAGCATTGATTGAGGAGCATCTGTGAAGTACGGGTTAGCCCATTGAACCACCATAGAACCTTTGTTTTGTGAACACAGTAAGACGGATGGACGATTTGATTCATTTGCTTTCGGCATACACAGTTGTGTTAATACCGCACGCTTGGAATATGAAAGAAAAATTCGAACACATCATTGTGCGCTAATTAAGAGCGTATAGATAAGAGTACCCAGACGTGGAATAGATAGTTTACGTGAAATCTGTGTAGACCGTTGAGGACTATTAGTTTGTGTGACAATATTTGTAGAGCATGGAGTAGTATGTGCAGCGGTTGTAAATGCACGCTGGGGGAAATTCCATTCTATACGACCAAGCACAGCTAGTAGCAATTTAACTTATGAGAATTTCGAAGGAGACTTCCAAACAAATGTACACGTTGATACCTGGAAATACAAACGTTTTATTAGACGTTACCTAAGGCTGGGAAGCACTGATATGGTTTCCATCTTTTTTGGGAATCTTGATCTTGTTATTTCTTGAAGCTGTATGCTGGTTTTAACCCGGCGAAC
>NW_008752401.1:52657-66020 GCF_000715545.1 Opisthorchis viverrini
AATCGTGCATCTCTCAACGACCTTTTGACAAGTGAACACAATGTGGAAGTTTTTTGGTCGACGTCCAACCCCACAGAATCAAGATCGTGACTGTCCAACGATTCATGATAAGAATGGCAGAAAATAAGCAAATCTGGGTGCCTTTTTGAGATTGAAGAAATGTGATGTTTTGTTTGGCAGAATGATTGGCTTTGAGGAGACACTTGGATGAATGTGGGACAATGGTTATGCCACTGCTATATAGGATAAAATTCTGCTTAGTTTCACTAACCGTCTCAAGTGGCGGGCTTGGGCTTCAAACCACCGGACAAGTCATTAGCCACGTTATATTTTTTGTTCGTAAAATTCATCATGGTTTCCTTGCAGGACACCAGTGTATACTAAGCGCCCTGCAAGAAAAATAAACATTTGAATTTATCCTTCGGATAGCTAGGAAGCTCACTCATCTAAATTACAGCATCCTGCTTTTCTACAGTATTTGATGTTTAATTTAATGAGGATTCCGACGATCCGGAAATATCCGCATACTCCATACTTGCGTAGTAAAAGCAATATTTTGTACTGGCTAACTGGCAAAATTCTTTCAAACTACATGAATGTCACGCTGAACAAATTGCTTACAAACCCTTGGGGTTCGCTTAAGGTGCTAGTGAATTCAGATACACAGAAAAGGCAGACAGTCGTCCGGACCATTCACACTAGTGTATCAACCTAAGAAGTCATTGCATTTTTGTAACAGTTCATGACAAGAACTGGGAAAAACACAGCAAAGATATGGCGGATACTTTGGAATTCTGATGACCTTTAACAGTTTTCAGGAGCGTTTCATCACACGTTTGGGAGACCAGACCATGGCCTGACTGAAATAACAAACTTTGAAGTAGCTTCCATACTCATCTTAGTGACCCTTCTGTAGAAGGTAAGCGGGTGGTTAGAACTGCCAGGTAATTGAGCGTTGTTTGTCAGTAAAAAAACGCTCTAATAAAAGATCCTTCAGGGTGACAAAGAGAAGTCAACCCCAAGCTTCTCCGTTTGTGTAAAACGCAATAATCCTTCATTCATTGTGCGTATGTGAAACGAACCCATTCCTTCATTTTGTACGCCAAGAATCATCATGATTTACAGTCAAATATTTTGTTATTTTTGTTATTTGCCGTAATATTCCTCCCGTGTTGAGTAAAGTGTCCGTAAAGTCCAAGCTAGCCAACAAAGCATTAAGGATCATTAAAGCATATTTACTACCGTAGATTCATTTCCCTCCAAAACGTGACAAAAACCTGTAGCCACAAAACAAATTTTGTGATGAGTTAATTGCGTTTGGAGGCCAACAGAATCTCATTTGGTTTGCCGGTATATCAGACCTGTTGCTGTTTTTAAGCCCACACCCTGAACGTGTGACCAAGGCCGCTTTCGAACTTCATGAAATTCACTGAAAGTGACCAAAAGTGACTCTTCTATGCTCTTTCGTGTGTGATACATTAAAGTAAACTTGCGTTGGTTTACAAAGCAACATCTGTAGAAAACAGTTTTTGGCGGTATCAAGTTTTTATATGGAACCTTCGGTAAAGTAAATCATACAATTTCGGCTATTCCTTATTCGCTCCTCTTAACTGTGGGTGTCAACTGTTATGGTATTTTGGGTCAACTGTTATGGCATTTTGGCAGCTCCAGCTGGAGATGTTTAGAGTTGCTTGGTGTTTTTCGCTGCGCATTATGCTTGTACGCTGCAGAACCCCAATCTACTATGGTGGCGCAACTGTGACTTCAACACAACTGCCAAGCTGGATCAGGATGAATTCAACTTGTTTGCTCGTTTGACCACAGAGCTGTCTTTGGTATGCTTTATCCCTACTTTATTGCTGCATGCTACCATAAATTATTGTTATTGTTAGAAAAACGTGCGCTTAATGTCAGTCCACTGCTCTTATGATATTTTTCAGCTTAACCGGACCGTTTCTTGAGGTCTGCCTGTCATATTTAGGTCTGTGATCCAATTTAACTCAGCAACCGAGTTCACTGTCAGTTTTTGGTTGAGTGCAGGGACGCATGCTGTGGTTTGAAACCAACATGAAGTAAGCGGATTCCGGCTGGAAAGCATCGACAATAAGTACTACGCTTTTTCGTGAGTTGTGGAAAACCGACAGATTTCTCTTGAAAGGAGCAATAAGAAATTTACGGTCCGAAAATATCTACTCTTTATTATGTAGATTATATATTTATATTTATACATCTATATTTCATTCGCTGCCGGCATCCTTCTCAAGAGAAAGGATACCAAAAGTTTATCCGGCCTTTGTTTAGTTAAAGACGGGATGATTTCAAGTAAAGTGAACCCCTAACGTTTGCCCATCATGTTATTGTCAGAAAATTGTATGGCTCATCTCACATTGCCAGGGCCGTTTAAAATCTCTAGATCGAACCTCATTTCATGGAGAGACAAATCTGGTTCATCGATGACGATCCATGGTCAGATATGTGGTTCCCACAGTATGCCGCGGCAATGCTATTTTAATTTCTCACATGGCCAGGACGGTTTGAAATCGCAAGAGGGAATCTCACATCATGTATCTTTTCACGCGTCCAATGTGTCACCATATCAGCGATTGCTCAACGTACCTGTTTACATCGTCCGAACAGCCTGACAGGTTCACACTGAGGTGATTCGATTTACGCATCAGATGAAAACCCGGTAGGTATCTTGACTGACAACTGCTTGACTTGACAACTGCTTGACAACCAGAGTTGAAACTGATTTCACTGCTCTACCTATTTGGGGTGCGCTCATCTGAGTAAGTGCGCGGGAAAATTACAGTTTTCAAGCAACAATGGTGTGAAAGTTATTTAATTATTTGAACCCCGCTACTACTTGAAAAATTGTAGATTTCCAAACCTTCTTATTAACGTGGGGGCACAATATGGCTATTTTATGTCAGTGCATAACTTGCTAATTAGTTCTGTTAGAAACATAGATCGCGGTCGGACTACTATAGCGCGTTTTGTATCGAAACTGGTTACGAGACTACTCTAGTTCCGGGTGCTTAAGTGAAATAGGACAGCAATCAAGCTGGACATTTTCCTCACCATTATTTATGGTCTCAGCGAGACCTAACTGATCCCACAATAGGCCTAATAAATCAACCCGGGGATGAAATCCGATCGGGTCAGATTAACGGTTCCGTGTTTTTTGGAGAGACAAAACTGGTTCATCAATGGTGATGCATGATCAGATAGTTGGAATTAAGGTGTAGTCCTCACACTGTGTCGCGGGAATGCTACTTTTGTTCTTCACATAACAAACAATTGCTGTTTGAAGGTCATCCATAAAACACGTTACTTGACAGTTTGTTGCTTTGATCAAGTAAACAGTGATTTAATTCCTCTCAAATATTTAAGAGAGCATTCCTACTAGACACGGATGTGTCATTTTTTTGGTCTGTCAGCCAGCCTTTTACGCGTGCACTAAGCAGCACAGCAGTTGTATCTGATAGCAGTTGCAAAGGGGGCAAAAGTAACTTGATGGATTTCATAGGGCGGGGAACTTTGTGTACTCAAAGATGAAGCCATTCCGCTGTCATTTATAATTCAGTTCAAATGTACGGTGATTCTGCCTTAGCATTTTATACCAAACACACACTTGGACCTACACTCATTCTCTTGAGTGATTCTGATGACGTCAGATATATCGGCAGTCTTATACGCGGTTGGTAGACACAAAAGCATTCGGCAGACTTGTCAGATTTTTGTATCACACTATGTACCCGACCACATGTCCAAAATTGTATAAATACAAGTACGTATTGCCTGTTGACCTGGTTTATACTATTTTTATTTAGATAATGCCTATCCATCCTAAAAAAGGCCATGGTGTGGATGCCTTGATAGGTGGTTGAGGCATAATCAATAACATCTTACTTTCTATCGTTTCTAGTGTCGATATTTTCCATAATTTGTTCACATGATTTGAATTTCCTGTAGGTAATTTGGCTGCTCTCTGTCGGCCCACATGGCTTCTGTTTTCTGGTTGATGAATCGTGTTAACTTTAAAGCTGGCCCTGACTTTACCATTTCGATCTCCAAACAACCTTGCTCTGAGCGGTCACTAACAGAAAACAGGCTCTGCCACTGACTAAGAACTGGAGAAGTGCAGTGACTCCAAAGAATTCGGTGATTCTTTCACTTGAACTTCTCGTCCACGAGGGACATTTGGATCTTTCGGCGTGATATCTTCGGTTGGCTTACGAGTTTACTGGAAGTCTGTTCCTTCTGCCCTCGTTGCTGTAAGGGATAGGCGATCGGTTGGGCACAAATCGGTTTCCTTACCCACTGGTAGACAGGGATATTGTCCGTAAACCAGAACGAATAAGGACTGACGGAGGCTTGACCGGACTGACTCGGTTTGGTCAACCTTCTAGTTACCATAGTACCAAAGTATGACTAAGCACGGATCCACCAGGGAGTGGGGGAAACACGCGGATTATGGTAGGATTCGTGGATTCAGCGAATGGATCCCATTAAAATGACTTTTGCCATAGGAACGTTTACCCAAAAGGAGAAAACGACAACCATAATTGTATTTGAATATATACCGGTGCACAACGGTGGTTAAAATACAAGGATAATAACTAGCTGATAGAGCTAAAATCAAGCAGCATTTCGTTAGATTCAACATAGTCGTAATCAGTTCTTTAATGCTTAGCTGGTTTCAAAATTTACAGGAAAGTGACTCCCGGGTATTTTTTATGTTTAAAAAAGAGAACCACGGAAATATATGTAACATTATCTATCCATCTAACTATACGGAAATTGAGTGCTCCATACCATTTGCTTTGATATTTTGACTCGTAAGTTGGAAATGAGAAAAACCTCGAACAACCTTAGCATGCTATATACCAATTAAAATTATTATGTGTACACATTAGAACTCACACTTTTGGACACTGACCTGAATGAATAAATGACAAGTTAACTTGCAAAAGTTTTCCGTACTACATTTTGCATACACGTGCTTAGTGCCTCATTCTTTGGTTATCACTTCAGAAACATCTCTGCATCCCAACAAGTTCACCTTCAGTAACTGATGACAACTGCGGAAGGCTCCCGCGATCAATCAGCCATGTTTTCAAACATTGGTCACACTTTTTCGTTTTATACTTGCAAAACAGTGGTGTACTTCCAATTTGTCACAAGCAGAAAATCAATTAACGGTTCTGAATATAGGCGAGGACCATGTACCTACAACGGGTACAGTCGTGATAACTATAGTTTCTGAGTCAGTATTCGTATTACGCCATTATCCCGTGAATACGAGTGAACTTACGGACGCAAATACCGCTATATGCTGGGCAAATAACTGGAAATTGTAGACGAATGTGAAAATATTTACGATATATATGTGGTCTTCTGACAAATGACAATTGGCGAGTGGAAAACAAACACACACGGATGCACTTTGACGTTTCGTGCCATTTCTTGAGTCATTCTATCCATGAACTGAGAATAAAATTGGCTTTCCCTATGAAAATCGATACTGATCGAACAATGTTCACTAAAACTGAGCTGATTCAAATTTGGTGAGACAAGCCTATTGTTTAGTCAATCTGTCCAATCGTAATAAGGGTTGACCGATATAATATCAGAACTACAGTTCTGTTGGGTTTTCAGTCGGCTGTGAAGAACATATGACCACGGTAACTTCTTTGTATCTTGAAATATATTTGCGGGGTCTGTAACAGTGCCCACTACCAGTTTTGCGTTTTTGTTCAAATATCTTATATTCAAAGACAAATACTGTCCGCCAACCAATCCGCATCAGCTACCAGTCAACTACGAACCTCAATATATGCATGCTTTCAAAGTTACGTAAGAGGTTCATCAAAGTTTAAGTTCATCAAAGTAAAGTATTGAAAAATGACCAAAACTAACGGGGAAAGGTGTATAAGTTAGTTATTGCAAGCCATAAATTATTTAATTAGGCTTTCTTTAACTTTGCCTTTTTGGTGTCCCACACACAAGTTGTTTCATGCTAGCTGTGTTTGACCAACTCCTGTTGCATTTGAGATTAAACAAACCCAACGTTTCAGACCAATTTACAGAAGGTTGAAAAGCTCAATTCGCTTAGTTATTCATACCAGCAGTGTGACCTTGCCGAGGGAAAATCCGTTTTGAGTCACCGACTCCTCCGATGTCCCAGTTATCGCGCAGCGTATTTTCTTACCGAGCTACGCCTTTGATGGATTTTGCACCGTCTTAGGGTGCATAGTTCCCTGTCATCCTCCCCCGACTTTTAAAAATAGCAGTTGATTATTGAAACAAATAACATGCTAAACCGAACCTACAGGAAAGCATTTACAACGCAAACGCAAAGACGATACCTGTCCTTTTTAGCAACGAACTTCTCGCTAAGAGGAATAAATCTTCCAGGTAGGTTTGATAGGATTTTGTGTAAGAAGAAATTCTCAGATGCGGAGATGCCATATTTCAGGTAAGTGTGTTTGACTGACCCAAACAATATTCCAAAACCAATGGCTTGTCTATATCCAACATTTTGTATTGCTTTCATTAGCTCTGTTTTATATATTCTCCTCATCACTGTGTAATGGGAATTTACAAGAGATGTGTTCCTGTGTGGTGGCATAGACAGTGCGTCGGCCACAACTCTAGTAGGATGTTTGAAGTCAATATCTAGCATTAAGGGTGCACAATAGACTAGGAGAATAACTGTTGATGGTTTAATTCAAAATACAGAGAAAAATCTGAACTTCAAGCTCAATTATTCTGCTTGTTTCTAAAAAGCCGTTTGGCTTGCCTCAAAACATGGATCATTCCTCACAGTTTTTGATGCGAAATTCTCGAATGCTACTCAACAGAATTTTAAAGTCTAAAGGAAACGTTTGCTTACATGTACAGAGGAAAGTAAGTAAGCATGAAGCTGTTGTTAATAGAGGCAATGAATAATGCGACGGGTTACTGTCTTCATCGTTTAAATTTGGAAATAATCGATTGAGTGTAAAACGCAAGTATTCTAGTGCAAACACAAAAAACAACATAATTATAGCAAAAATAAAGCTATTGTTGGGATATGCGCGCAAGCGCGACGGTAACTGCAAGTTTTTACATAATATATGACTAGGCGTATCTGAAACTGGCTCACAGACTTCCAGCTTCGGATGGAGTATATGAAAAAAGGTATTTTCACTTTTTGCGCCCCATATTCCTTGGTTTTTTTTTTTTAGTTTGTTAGTCATGAATCGACTCGCGCCCCGTTGTTAGGCGTTCAATGTCAGTGCAAATTGTGGTGTGAGAGCGAAGCACCTTCCATAGTACAACTGAAACCAGTGGAAGCGCCCTTACCCCACAGACAGTTAGATTAAAGCTTCATCGACTTATTTTGCGACCGTCCACGAAAAAGCCAAGTTTACGTTCCCAGGTGAGCGTGACCAAGCGCCACATCAGGAGCTACGCCGTTTCGGAGAATTCTAAACTTGTTTTTAACTGTTGTGGGCAATTTTTAGGGTGATCTTGAGATGTAAGGTCTTTAGGT
Source organism: Opisthorchis viverrini (assembly GCF_000715545.1). Classification (NCBI taxonomy): domain Eukaryota; kingdom Metazoa; phylum Platyhelminthes; class Trematoda; order Opisthorchiida; family Opisthorchiidae; genus Opisthorchis; species Opisthorchis viverrini. The sequence goes on from NW_008752401.1 coordinate 60,198, forward strand.
GAACCGCATAGGTACATCGCCATCCCGTACACGCTTGGACGCAAACATGCCTTGTGTGTTCCACGCAGTGATACTACCGGCTTATATGTGAGCGCTTGAGTCGTTTGATTATACACGTTGATGTAAACATAATCGGATATTGACCCATTGGAAAATACGATTATACGACGCAACTTCTAGCTACAGGGGATATTCGCATATGGCGTTTTGTTCGATGTGTTCTTTTCAATCCTGCAGACGTTCAGAGTAATCAAACATCTTGTAACTGTGTTTTAACCTCCTCAATATTGGACCTCTCCCCAGCGCCCCGCTACGCTACACTGCTTAAGGACGATACCATTGCTTATGGTATTGAACCGAAGTGCAACAAAATATGATTACACCTAAAGAATGATACAGCATTAACCAAGACTGCTTATACTCTTGTTAACTGGAACAAGCTTTTAAACGGCTCAAGTGTATTGGTCACAGGAGAAGACATCCTGAATGCTTTGCAAGCTATCATGTGTATTCTGGATGGGACATTGCCCGGGATTTCAAGCTGTAACACGAGCAGCTTGTTACCTCCACCACCAAGCTTTCGACTTAAATAAGACCCAACTTTATAGACCGTCGTTACTTCGTGTTTTGACAAGCCCAGGTAAGGCGTTTTGCTTAATCAGCGCAAATTTTGCTGCTATTAAAAACCAACCACCTGCGATGGTGAGGAATAGAGCATTTACAATTGACAAGTACGTTGAGTGGCCAAAGTATACCGAATTAAACTGAATGAAAGTTAAATGTTCTAAAGGTCTACACAAGTCTACAAGTTCCACTCAATAATTTCCCTAGTCTCAACTGCTTGGCGAAACCGGCGAAAACGGTCTACTATATTTTTGAACAACGAACTAATCTGTGGTATTGGCCTTCGAATAAATATAGCGATATGTACTGTCTACTCTTTTGTATTCGGCAAAACATATAGGATCGCATTTAGCTCCAGAGGTGGATAATCTTTTCTCATGCATGCGTTTTTCATGACAAGTTTGTACCCGCAGAATTAGGTCTGTATTCAAATACTTCGCAAGAGTTAGCCCTTAAAATGTTCTATGATGATATTGGTTCGCTATCCACGTTCGGCAACTAATCAGGTAAATCAATTGAAATTTTTCAGGTTGCTATCTATTTGGCGGTTTTATTAAAAGTGAAAAAAATCATGATGTTCTTGACAAGAGCAAACGATCATATTCATTCCCTAAAAGTTTATTCATTTAAAAAAACACCCATTCCAAGCTTTTTGTATTTAACCTAACAACGGTTTTATAAACGCATATGAAGCATGAATGAATAACTGACTTACCTAGGCAAATTTCCGCCTTTCTGGTGCATTCATCTGCAAAATACCCATATACAAAATTCATGATATGGTGAACTCAGTAGGTGTTATCATTACAGTCCAGGTGAAAAAGTACAGCTAAATCCTAATGAATGAGATCGTGATAAGCCTCAACAAATGTTCCCGTTCACGGGTGCACAACTCAAGCTTTTGCTAACAGAACTTACCAGCGCAAGCTTTGTCATACGTCTCTTCAGCAGAACCTTGATACAAAAATGAAGAAAATACAGTCTAGAGAGTGGTCCTTAAATCACGGGTCTGCCACCACAAATTGATGTGTGGATCTATATCGACAATAGTTAGAGTGAGTGGTATGTAAAGTTATAAACACCACGTTCAGCTTCGGTAGCCTCATTTGCTGCAGTTTCTCTCACCTTATCGAGAAAGGTACTAGGATGACTATTCAGCCAGTTTTCATACAACTTGATTAATTGTGCCTCATGAACAGGGTAGGACACGTTTACACTAAAGGCGTTTTTTTATCAAACAAGCCACTGGTTGCTGCAGCCATAATTTCCAGGTTCAATGACGGTTGGTATGCATAGCACCAAAGTAAAATAGCTGACTGCTAAAGGATTTGATTTTTCATTGTGGTATATTGTGAGCTCAGTTACATACATTTGACGTTGGCCCAAAATGTAAGTTTTACATCTTATTGTCTTTAATGTAGTCGTGATTCACATGAAATAAAGGCAGTTTGGTCACAGGCAACAAGTTTCTGGTGCAACGCTACTTAAATAAGAGGCATTTTATTGGCTCGCTTGCATGTTTGTTTCTTTATTGATCGGTTATAATAAACGACAGTCTTTAAGTTTTTTTCATGCAATATGAAGTAACGCGATTAATAGCATACCATACTATGTACGATGGTTTCATAAATCTTGAGTCTGAGCGAAATTATGGGCACTCACCTTGGTGGAATAGCAGATGAGGTACTAAGATCAAAGTGAAGTAGATTAGAAACATTGTTACCACCCACCCGTTTGGTTTGACGATGTTGACCCTTATATATGGGGTGGTGCTGCCCGGTAGAATGACTGTCGAATGAATGAACATTATTCTCATTGCCAAATTTACATGAGCTTGTAAAGCGCACATGTGACTTCAACCTGAAAACATTTAGTATACAGTGCACCCATTTTCTCAATTTTCTTTTGTCGGATTTGTCACAACTTGCTCTTGGTCGTGTTGCTTAGCTTACAAGAACTGCATTCAGCCAGGTGTCCCTAACTTTTTTCTTCCCTGTTAGAAACTCCGCATTTGTTGCCAAGTTATACTTCCACAAGGACGGCAGAGCATACTGTCAGACTAAAGCATTTTTTGAACGTGTCTGGAGATCATTTATAAACATGGGAAGTGTTGAACAGATACGCAGAAGCGGTTAAGTAGGAATGGATGTGTGAATAGATGTTACTTCTTGAAACTGGGTTATGAAAGTCTTGGTCGATTGGACTCTAACCTAACCACATGGATAGCCGAAGTGCATTGTTATTGAACGAATTGTGTGCGTCGTCGCAACTTCCACTGAGAAGTATTTGCGAAGAACCAACTGGTGTAGTTGGAAAATCTTGCTATGAAGAGGCTGATGGATTAACTGATGTATGGTTAGAAATTTTGACAGACCGTTTCTCAGATGTGATATTCGACGTGTGTGGTTTAGTTTGCTAACTTATCCACTCATCCACATAAAATGGCTCTATTTAAGTATTGAACTTAAGAACCTTCTGCTGCAAATTGTACCACCAAATGAAAAGCCTAGACCAACGCACTAAGACCAACGCACTAAATAAGTCTTTTTGAATTATCCCGCAACAAAACGTCAATTTTGGGTTTCGAGATGCCTCATTTTACTTGCCAGTTGGTATCTCCGATGTTGCTTTAAGATAAATGATTCGCACAAAATTTGAGGACGGTTGATAGCATCCAGTTGAGTTAAACTCGAAATAGTTCAGTCGGCGAGGCTGGGGTTCACTCATTCGGAAGTTCGTTCAGTTGCTCAGTTAATCTGATTATCATTTATTCAACTGTGCGACAATGCAAAACCTTCCAGATTAGTTGCTTACAGATATGCTGGCTCAGTGCAGGGTATGTGCTCTTATTCCGTCAAATCAAAATTATCTTGATCCCAGTGTTATTATAATGCACACTAAAATGTTTGTAATATTGGAAAAAATTAATGATGTGAATTTCTGGTTCCGAAATTCTTAATTTAAAAAAGCGATCAGTATCCAGAATATAACACTGCAATATGTGGTCCCGTGTGGTTGTTGTCTGTGTTCTGGAAGTGGTGAGGAAGTAATCATGGACTTGTCCTATTCTTGGGCTTCATTAGTTGATAGTGAGATTCGATCGGAACGGATATGCTGCATTGGAGGATACGATGATAGTCAAGGGAAACGGGCCGATTGCGGCCATGTTGCATCAACAATAACCCACAGGATCATACTCCGGATGACTTGGCTAACATTGCGGATTAGCACAATAATTTTTCAATTCTGCACACCCTACTTCCCTGTCCCAATACAATAAACAACAATACAACAATAACCAACAACAACAAAAATACAGTAGACAACGTTTCAGTTGAACCTGCTTCCGCTATTCTGCACTTTCGGCACGCAACAGATACATGAAGTGTGAATACGGAGCACTTTTGAACCTGAAAATATTCAGGTACATACCCATCCTCGAGCGTCATCATGATTGTGACTAATTTCTGCCTGTCCGGTCCAAGGACGGCGTTCATAGGTTCACATACATTAAGGTACTGCACGCTGTGCTCTCTAAAAACTTCCACAGTGGTGAACTAGTGAGGCGAATGCTAAGAGATTCCTGAAATGCGCGTGGTCAATTCTTTGTTGAATTGATCTATGTCGGTTTGGAGTAGGCAGATGACATCGACCTCATATTTGAAGACGGGGAATAAGCACGAGCTCTTTTGAATAATCTGCCCACCATCACGCCGTACGCAACTTCAAAGTGCATAGTCATGCTTCTGGATGTGCAGTCTTTGAGCGCACCTTTTAAAATTCAAGCCGAAACACTGGATGCTGTTGTGCATTTTACGTATCTCGGTAGTTGTACTTACTCGTTGTCACTTACTCATGTTCATCGCCTATGCCAGCTGACCGACTAATAGTAAATTTTTCTGTCGGTGGTTCTAGATCGTTACGCTGTTAATAAACAAGAGGGAGTTTCGACCTTTCAACGCAAGACTACATAACTAAAATTGTACGGCACACGACTGTGGTTAAGATATGTCCTGAATTTTATTCTCATTTTAAGCAGAACTAATATTTTCCTGCTTGTTTTAAGCACGGTCAACTGTGTAGAGTCTAACCGAACGATTCCTCGAAAGCTCACTGTTTGGTGAATAGAAACGGGTCTCTACCACACTGGTTTTGGATGTTCCACGATCACCGGCAGGAACATATTTGGTACCTTTGAAACGCCAGGAAATCTAGTGCTCACGTGCGCGGAGAAAAGAAAGACAACTTTCATATTTCCAAAAGACGTGCGCCGTTTGGCACGTAAGGGTCAAATGTTGTGGAATAGTCATTTCTTAAATGGGACTGGTCATTGGAAAATTAACACAAGCATTTTGTACCTCTTCCAGTTTGGTGTTAGTAATTTTTTTTGCTCCTTAGGGAAACGATTCAATAGCCCCGTTTTTCGGGTGTAAATCACAGTACGTCTAATGCGGCTGTCAAAAAATCAGCTATTTTGTCCTTTCACTATTTCTCTGGTTTGCTAACTCTGAGCGTTCCAAACCATTGGTTAGTTATTTCTTTACAAAACCACCCACTGATGCATTAGAACAGCTGAACTGGACAAGCTTATTCATTTGCATTTTGTGCACACATTATAGGCACTATTTCGGAACGAAAAGTAAAAAACAGTATTTTTCATATTATAAGGTAATTCAAATAATTTGTCCATAGTCGGGAGATTATTCTATGCCACTAAAACGATCTTAGAGATTTGTTTCTCTATTGCTACTGTATGGCAGACCTTGTGTAAAGTATTCAACAAAATTATTCAGAGAGATATTATTACACGTTCTGAACATTCGGACTATTCCCCCGCGATTCAGTAAATTGAGGGCCAAACAACTCGCTCTGATCCCAGAGAGCGTAGTGGAGAAATCCACTTTCAAGTACTGTCATTACGGTAACAAAATATAAAGACTGTGTTGGATTGTGTATTCTGTGAGTGTTAGAACAGCTCCATTACTTTGCTTGCGAATCACTTTTGGGGGCGTATCTTTTCGAAACAACGTGCTCGGCACACTGATAATGCCTTCATTCGGCGGAATACGACAAACATAGTTGGGGAATACGTCCCGAAAATGTATTGTAATGCAGCGGAAGTTTTCATGTCCAACTTGGTTTGTCAATTAAATAGAAATCGTCTTTTTGCCATTAACCATCCATCATTCGTACGTTGCC
>NW_008752402.1:0-5986 GCF_000715545.1 Opisthorchis viverrini
ATTAATGGGGATGACTAAGCTTTACGATAAATTGGTTAGGGGTGGGTTCGCCTTTATGATGAACCCTGATTTTTTCGTCCCTGCTTCTTCAGTCTAGGACACTTTAATGGAAAATTCCTCTTGGGGTCGTTCACAGATTTCGTTCACCTGTGTTCGTCCAAGGGTGCTGGGATAATTGGTTTGGGGATGGGGGTGGGGTAGTTAATTGGATCTAACTCTACTTGGATTTTTGTACTTTTAGACCCAGGCGATTTCGCTGATGACTGCACACCACCTCGTGTCATCTCGGCTGATCTAAGACCGCTCTCCACACGTTTGCAAGTTCTGCCCCCTTTATTCTATTCACACTGGGATGCTTGGCGATTTCCACCGTCAAAAGCGAAACGTTGCCCAGCAATAAATCCACCGATTGTTTACCAAACCCCTCTGAAACGATCAAACAATTTTTGTTCGATAAAGGCGTTGCCAGTAGTTACACCGCTGCATATAATCCACAATGTAATGGTCAGGTTGAACGACTTAATCGTACCCTTTGGAAGACCATCTGCCTGGCTCTAAAATCGCGCGGTTTGCCTGTCAAACATTGGGAGGTTGTCCTTTTTGATGCTCTCCACTGTATCAGATCCCTGTTGTGTACTGGTATCAAGTGTACCCCACACGAACGCTTCATGCCGTTCACACGACGATCAGCGAACGGTGCCTCCCTATCTACCTGGCTTACTGTCCCTGGGCCAATCCTTTTAAACCGCAATGATCGAGTCTCTAAATATGACCCTCCGGTAGAGGAAGTGGAACTCATCTCTTGTAATCCACAGTACGCCCACATAGTCCGTCCAGATTGCAAACACGAAACCATATCCTTGCGCCGCTTGGCTCCTAAAGGCAACGAAATGACATCCGACACAGAACAAGAACCAATACATATCGCCGAACAAGGGTAGCCTCACACAAAACCATCGGTCCACCGTGGTTGCTCAGAAACTGAACTCTTGCCTATTAACGATGCCTCACCATCCCATTCGAGTGCAGATCCAGGAAATCACATGAACATTCTTATCCGACAACAGCGCACTCACCCATATAATCTACGCAAAAGAGAGGCGCAACCGATTCCATGTAACTATTGCAGCCTTTTATTTATTTTACATTCTTTCTCCGCAAAGTACACACTTATTCCAAGGCGGGGAGAATGTCATGACTATATAACCCAGGCCTTTGCATAACCTATTAACTCGTGACTCTCACTCTATTTTCAGCTCATGTACTACAGTTATTAGACGATTAAAGCGTACATTACGTCTTTCTATTCTATCTCCTATCTAATCCCGTCCTGGAACTACTCGACTCTCGCAACACGGTCGTTTTGGAACACATTTGTGGACTTTGACTAGGCGCTCGTCCGGAATTACTTCTCCCTACATTTCCCTGGACGGCGTAAGGTGCGGACAAATCGTTTGACAACTGAAGTACGGGCAGATCCGGATGTTAGACAAGTTTGCCAGAATCGCCTTCTTGGGTCTCTTCCAAATGCTACACCATCAGATCTGGACTCATCCAGGGACAAGATTGCCACCTGTTTGCACAGTGCGGGGCATTTCGCCTATGACACGGCTCCACCATGCGCACTCAAGCCCTGGATATCAGAACGAACGGTGGCACTGCTGAAGTCTCGGAGAAATATCACATCTGATCGCGAACATAGTTTGATTTGACGAATTACCAGACGTAAAAATAAAAATAACCGTCCAGCTGTAGCACCCTTTCGGTGGCTAGCTGCTGTGCCACACGAAGGGGACACGGGGGCTGGGATGCTGCCAGGTTGCCCAAGCCTAGACAGGAGAAGTCGGGCTCGAACCACGTACCTTCCGGTCAGTAAATTCGCGCTCTGGCCGCCTGATCCATCTCGCCCCAGACGTCAAGTGAAAGTGAGCTTGCAAGCCGACCGTGAAGAGTGGTCGTCACAGAAAGCTAAGGAAATGGAAGACGCCCAGAGAGCCAGTGGTGGCTAAAGATTATTTCAGTTTATTCGTGCGACTGGCCTTCGGAAACCACCTGTGAGCGAAAATACCAAGAATCGAAATGTAAAAACCATCTAGAATGAGGAACGCCTCAACCGTCGGGCCGAATACTTCGAGCAACAATTGTCGTGGCCACCATCTGCCACTCATCTGAAGCCCACAGGGATGCCCACTCTCCCCATTTCTATTCAACTTCGTGATCGATGAAATAATGAGACGCACGCTGCAGGGTCTCCAAAACCCTGGTGTTCAAATAGCCTGTGAAGAAAACCTTGTCGATCAGGAATATGCAGACGACATCGTTCTCGTCTTCAAAGAGGAGTAGAAGGCGCAAGTGTTTTTGGACGAACCGGCTTAAGTCATCCCGTCCTTTGTAGTGTATTTTTCACCCACAAAGTGCAAGGTCATGTTCTTGGACATGCAGTCACTGAACACGCCACTTACAATCCAGGGAGAAGCACTGGAAGTTGTGGAGCGTCTTAGGTATCTTGGAAGTCGTATTCATTATGATTGTAGTGTGACAGATGAGGTCAGTTCACGAATCTGCGAGGCCCGGGTTGCGTTTGCTAATTTGAGACACTTATGGCGTCAAAATCGTGTATCCTTGAATCTCAAGGGACGTGTGCATCAAGCTACAGTGCGGTCTGTTTTGTTGTACGGCTGTGAAAATTGACCTGTTCGAACAGCGGAACTGAGACGTCTTCAGGTGTTCGATAATCGTTTTCTCAGAACCATAGCTCGTTTGGGTTGGTGTCGGCGTATCCGTAACGAGGCAATTAGGAAACGAGTTTTCGGTTGTGCAACGGGTACTTCCACTGAAGAATGTGTCCAGGATCAAGAGCTGCGTTGGTTGGGACCTGTGTTGCGTATGCCTAACCCGAGGAGGGGGTTGTTTTCCATACCAAACTCAGAGTGGCGGAAGCAGAGTTGGCCAACCCTTGACTTGGCATAGGTATATGAAAGAAATCACAAAACGTTTCGGTGATGTCTGTGATAATCGCCTTCCGTGATGGGGACTGCGTGATCCTCACTTCGCCTAGTTAGAAACACTTCAAGATATGGCTTCTAATTGATGTCAGTGGCGCTGTTGTTGTCAGTTTCTATCCACATCGCCTGAAAAAGTGTCTGGAGGTGTAGGCGCCTCGGAACGATTGTAGTAAACTTACCCGATCAAAGAATGATTTTGAGGCGAAGTATGAGAGCGATTACCAACAAACTTGGCTACGCCGGTCGTTGCCGTCTCGCTGAATTGGGACCCCGAGGCGCAATATCTTACTAATTGGAGACGTTGTCAGATATGGCCCAGCCGAGCTCACTGGCGCTCGCGAATCGAGGCTATTGCATTCAATGCACAGTCCGCTCGTTATCTTTCCAATAAAAAATCTACCGATAAACCTGTATTTATACAAAAATGCCAGCTACCGCCTCCAGTGCGCAGCTGTCTACACGAAGCCCTATTAGTGGATCAAACTCGACGCAAAGCTCATGTTAATGACGCCGGAAAGTGTTTCATGGTACAGAATCTGGAGGTGCGCCTCGGAACGATTGTAGTAAACTTACCCGATCAAAGAATGATTTTGAGGCGAAGTATGAGAGCGATTACCAACAAACTTGGCTACGCCGGTCGTTGCCGTCTCGCTGAATTGGGACCCCGAGGCGCAATATCTTACTAATTGGAGACGTTGTCAGATATGGCCCAGCCGAGCTCACTGGCGCTCGCGAATCGAGGCTATTGCATTCAATGCACAGTCCGCTCGTTATCTTTCCAATAAAAAATCTACCGATAAACCTGTATTTATACAAAAATGCCAGCTACCGCCTCCAGTGCGCAGCTGTCTACACGAAGCCCTATTAGTGGATCAAACTCGACGCAAAGCTCATGTTAATGACGCCGGAAAGTGTTTCATGGTACAGAATTCACTGCTATTTCCTCGTAGCAAAAAACAAACGTGTTATGCTGTTTATATGTTTGTACTTTAAACATCTTTTAGGTCGACAGCGCCCATAGGCTGTATCACTATGAGTAAACATCTCGCTGAATTGGAATATAAAGCTCGTCTGGATGCCGGGAAGCATGTTGCTGAGCTATTCCAGGTACGTGTAAATTGTTTAGCTTAATGTTTTCCTCTCTAGAAACCAGAGCAACTGGAGAAGCTTGATCTGATCCGGTCACGTTTTGTGAACCAAAAGGTTGATTGGGTCTTAACTTCACTTTACATGCCTGGGTATATAGATGGCCACAGAAGCTCAGCTCAAGATGACGCTCCATAGTCAACTAGACGGTAGCAAGATTGGGCTTGAAAAGCTGGATGCGGCTATGAAAGAATCTCAAAGCTGTCGTATCAGGTATTTTATTCACTGATGCTTATTTTGCTAGGCTGTTTGAACTAGCTTCGGCTTTAGAAAGCTTGGAAGGCTTACCCAACAGATTGCTTGAGCTGAAAAACATTTCACGGAAGTACTCACAGGTTTGTGTATTTCAATGACTGCTTTACTCGAACTTATTGGCTCCTGTAGCTAGCTGCAGCTATGGAAAACATGACTTATCTGGTAAAAGCTCCGGAGGCAATGGAACAAGCTCATGCCTATGTGGAAGGAGAAAATTTGCTTGAGGCTCATAAGATGTGGGTTCTATCAATAGTACTTACTTTGGTTGCATTTGTTTAGTTTACAAGAATTGGAAGGGATTCGTGATGAGCTAATGTCGGAGGTTCATCCGGAACATTCCAAGACGGATCTCGAAGTAAGGTCGCGTTATTGTCTTGAGCTCGCCCAATTAACTCCAGACTCTGCGAGCCTATTTCAGGGGTGTAGACGAGTTGAACCAACTGTTCGTAACAAAAATCTCAATGATCGGATCCAGGATAACAAGCGCCGTTATCACGCAACATCGTTTTGTTGTGGACTGTATCCGCGTTATCGATAGAGAAGAACGGTAAGGTCGTGTTTTTTCCCTAGCTGTGCATTTCGGCTCTCATACCAAGTATATTTCGCCCTGACTTCTAACTGAATCCGGTGGAGTCTCTGGTCCTATGATAATTCGCTGCATGTGGTAGTGCGCTGTTTTTGAAATGCGCAGAATGGTACTCACGCTCCTAGGTTTGTGCTTGGCTAGACTTTCCAAGTCGTGGCCCATGTGTTGAATGTTACGAATTTCTGTTGGGGCTGTAGGCTTTTTAATTATTTTTGGTAGGTTAGGATTATGCTCTTCTTTACACCAGGGCTTCAAATGAATCGTTTTCTGAACGATTGCGAAGTTTAGAGAATAGTATTGCTGTAATTGATGATAATAACGAAAGAGGAAATGCCTCGGTCCTCTGCTAGTTAAAGTTGCTTAGATACGATGAAAAAGTCGTCGTTCAGAAGTATGCAAAGTGATAAGACGCTCATTGGTTTTCGTAACTTGTCTCGTAATTTACAGCTTCACTTTCTAACGAACTGGTAGTGAATGGTCAAGATACGCGACAAATACTACGCTCTGTTACTTGTTTGAACAGCCAGTTCTCTCTTGACCCCCAGAAGGTCCATCTCCACTGGGGGGCGAGATGGCTCCGTGGTTAGAGCCTGAATTTACTGATCGGAAGGTCCGTGGTTCGAATGCGATCTCTGCATCTCCACTGCTGTCTAGGTTTGGGCAAACTGGCAGTCGGTATCCCATCCCTGGTGCTTCCTTTGGATGGCGTAACAGAGGGAACCGAAAGAGCGTTACAACTGAACGATTTATCATTTTAAATTCACCTGCAATCGGCGACTCCAACAAATACTAGTGGGTCTTGGTCAGTTGACGAAGTTTGAGAATTATGTATGATTCCCGGTTCTTGACTTCTGTCGGACTATAAGTTACCGACATCACATTTTTACTGCTCTGAAATGATTGTTGTACGTAAATGAGCTCATGTGTTACAGACTGCTAAGACGTGTTCCCTCTTCCGGAGCACCATCCGTTGCTAAAACCTTGGATTCTTTGA
>NW_008752402.1:6111-32792 GCF_000715545.1 Opisthorchis viverrini
GGGAACCGAAAGAGCGTTACAACTGAACGATTTATCATTTTAAATTCACCTGCAATCGGCGACTCCAACAAATACTAGTGGGTCTTGGTCAGTTGACGAAGTTTGAGAATTATGTATGATTCCCGGTTCTTGACTTCTGTCGGACTATAAGTTACCGACATCACATTTTTACTGCTCTGAAATGATTGTTGTACGTAAATGAGCTCATGTGTTACAGACTGCTAAGACGTGTTCGCTCTTCCGGAGCACCATCCGTTGATAAAACCTTGGATTCTTTGATCCCTTCATGGATGCTAAGCTTTATCAGATTACTGTCTATTTGTTGATCATTCCTGAATGAGTCAACTCAGTGCTCAAGTGCTAACAAGGACGATTCTGAAGAACGTTTTTCTCAGAGCTCCGAGTAGTTAACTCTATAGGGTCGTATCACAATCTGATTGAAAGAATACGGAAGCGATTCTGTCACTTGGTTGGTGATTTTCCGGTCTTCAATCATCCCTCATCCTTACCCAACATGCCAAAACTCTTCTCAACGAAAAAGCAGTCCACGACTCACATTACTGACTTTTATCGGATAAAATGCCTGTTTTTTTTTGTTGATGCTATGCAATTTCTCTGTGTTGCTTTATCTTGACTTCCGTTAATTGTTGTCTTACTGTCCTACTGTCTTGCTCCCCAGAGCTGATGCCATCTGGGAGAAACGTTCAGAGAAAACCCAGTTCATACCACATGGTCGGCCGAAGCAATGGAAGAAACTGCTTTTGGACTCGATTTCGAAAGCTATTCGTGATAAGTATGTAATGCATTTGTGGTTCCCTGTTTGTCTATTCTCGCGTCTTCTCACCGTCATCTCTTCATAGGCAACTCCTACTGGGCTCGCTGATGCTGTTTTCATGGGATCTTATGGGTTATTACTGGTACAGATTATACGCCAATCCAAGTTTTTCCACAACTGACTTTATTCGAGAAATATCACCTAAGGATGGATGTACTGTTGGTAGTACAGTGACACCAGGTGATGATGAACGGCTAAACTATGAAGAGTTTTTCTCAAAGGGATGCAGACAGTCGATCGGAATGGCTGTGAATGTCTCTTTATACGCTACAACTCCGAGTAATCTGATAACGATTAGCAACAAGAACGTATCTGAAGTACTGCAATGACACATGTTAGTGCGCAGGTTAGTAATGGTCATGCTGAGAAGGTGTATGCACTGATAACAGTTTTTACTGTGGTAGACGTAGTTTACAGTTACTAGTTGCACCATATATACTGTATAAGTATAATACAGAAAGTGGAATAATTCAAAAGGTACCTCATCGTTTGACGACGCGTGTTGAGAGTTCCTGAGTGAAGGTCCGAACTTGGGACGTGTTTTCTCTGGAGTATAGCTGCAACATGTGTTCCGTAGTGGTCCGTGGACCTATGGATTATTGTTGAATTCTTGTCCTGTGCGTGTTGGGCCGAGTTACATGCCTATTTATTGTGTGCAGTGTGAAGAGAGGGTGTCCGTTCTTGTTTGACAGTTACACAAACTTGAATACCGCTTGAAGGTCGTAAGCCTGGTGCGTGATGTAGATGTTAGCCACTTAGGCAAAATGGACGGGAGATTTTAGTGTACATGTTGTCGGTCAAGGTTGCATGTGGGACGAGATTTAATCACGTAAGTTGGGTGTTTGTGACGCGTGATTTAGTGAGTGCTGACGTACCAAACAAATTAAGTGAAGCCGGCTTGAAGAACAAGGGATGACCGCTACATACGTTACTACGAACTCAACGGCTAGGTTGTAGTGTGTAGTATCTTAAACCCGCGTTTAACATCATTTGTTTCACTTCTTATCTCCACAATCGCTAGGCCAGTGATATTCGTAGTACGGCTCATGCCAGCGTGGTCAAACGAGGGCTTAAACCAACATGGACTTCTGATCCCCCGTGTTAGTGAATAGCATATGTGTAGCGGCCTGTTTTTTAAGGGTAGGACGACTTTGATAATCCAACCCACCGCTACCTTATTGTCAGGTTTTTGACACTAAGGCCTTGATTGGGGGCCGTTATCATCCTTCTCTCTGGGCTGTCGGTATTTCGCTTGACATACAACCACGAACTTCATTTATACCAATAATTTCATGCCACTGGCCGTCCCGTGGTGCCATCAGCCGGGTCGCCTTACTCGCTATGTACAGCTGATAGGTGTAAATCAGTTGAGTCCTGTTTTTTTAGTTCACAAACCTTGCACCAAAGTGTGATGGTCCCAGTTGCTACAGCTTTGTTCACTGTGGGGAAAAACAGTAGGGAAGTGAAAGTAATACATCGTAGATACCTGCCTGGAGTAGTAACTAAGGATTAGAAAGCTTGAACTGAAATCATAATACTCCCCGTCACCATTGTGACTCCGTGGAGCGTAAATTCAATTAAAAGCGCTGTTGATGAGGAAAGGGGGATATTCCGATCAGATAATGGCTAATGGGTATCATCTTAAGCACCCAAACCATTTTAACCTCCATGTGTAAGGTTTCTGTCGATTGATAAGACATTGAAACAGATTTTTTCGGCGTCAAGGGTTTCTCTGAGCCCCCTATTCTCGGTTCCCCTCTTCAGCAGGTCTAACATTTGTAAACCTTCGACTAAAAAAATGATCCATCATGAAATCATCCATCGGCGATGTTATTAGCAATGTTATGACACCCTGCTTCGTCGATTATTACAGAGCTTTAATGTGAGTTTGGAGGGCGATCTAGCTGTTTCGTTCCTGATTTGTTTTGCTACCATTCTTCAGGTTCACGCAGCATCACCATGGACATAAAGGACGAGTGGTTGTGATTTGTCATTCGATTAAATTGATCGAACTTCAGCTGTTCAATTTCTTTCAAATTTCGGTTACTTCTTGTTTCTCAGGGTTTTCGCCAGTGCTATGGATAGTGACAGTGACAAAAATAAGCTAGTCAGACACAACGAGGCGATTAGACAACATGCGCTGGCCGACCTGAAGATAGCCAAAGTGAGTGTTTTGATGAGCTTATGGCTTCTACTGACGAATTTAGGTTTTTGCGCCGTTTAACACCTTCCTGACAGTGTTCATTGCTTTTCACTCGTTATTCAATAGGGTACGCACAACTTTCAAACTACCTGACTGCATTCAGATACTCTCAAGTCAAGTGTTCTTTTCCTTTTTCTAGAGTTTTCTATTAGGGACACCCTCTTAGAGAGCTCCAGTCGCAGCGTGATAAGGATTTATTGCCGCATAAGAGTATGTTTATTTGCGCGTGATGACCAAAAGGCGGTATTCAGCGTCTTTTGTGAAAACCGTTCACGAAATCTTGAATAGCATAGACTCCATGAGAGTGGCCTTACTTCGGAGGATTTCTATCTGGTAACACTCTATGCCAGACTTTTGAGGATCAACACACAATGCTCGTCGTTCAAACACAGCGAGTAAACCAGTTTTATTCGCATTCTAAGTTTTATGGTCGCACTCGGCTGGCATTACAGGTGTGAGTGAAAGTTTAGGTGTAAAGAATTGGTCCTAACGGAGGGCTACGTCGCTGGATAGTAATTGCAGAGGTCACAAGTCAAAAGAACATATACCATCTAGGCCGTTACAGAACTGTAGATGACTGTGATCATATGTCCGAAAACGTTCACATAAGTAGGTGTGCAGTGCCTTCTTGAAAGATTAGAACTTGCTAGTGTGTTCGTTGAGTTTGGCTGAGTTTGCAAACGGTTCATCACCAAATTGACGTGACACTGTCAGTGTCTTGTTAAACAGAAAACTGGAACTTAGCGTTGAGTCAGCGGTTTTGAAGAACTATTACTGCAATCTGAGAATTGTGGCTTCATCCTGAATAATCAGGGGTCTCATATGCGTATTTTGAGGGCAATATACTTCGGCATCATGCGAAACTCGAAGTCTGAGCATGAGATACCTTCTCTCAAGTTCGACGTAGGCGATAGAAGCTGTAATATGGATCAGATTCTGTGGATTTAGTAACTATGTATTTTGCCGACTAGAAATCTTAATTTGGGGCAATATTTAGTTGGCTGACATCTGACTGAATGAGTGCGGCTTATAGATGTGTGTTTTGAAAAAGTCGTGAACTTGTATTCGCCTGTGTGAATGGCACACCGAAGGAAAGGGTTTGGTTGGGATAATGATCCTCGTTTCTTGGATTATGATGTGAGGAACTTCACTGCATTTATTTTAGTCGCCGTGATTCCATCTGTCTGGCAGCTGCTTTTTCTAGCGCACTCGCTTATGTCAATTCTTCCTGTTGATCAAATCCGCCATCCCTATTTCTTTCAGAACATTTGTCCAACATACTTCCCACCGGATTACAACATTTTTGATCGATTTGTAGAGATGTACCACAATGCGATTGGGGCCCACGTGAGTGAATCCGAGTTCAGTTCAATGAGCTTACTATCTTTTTCAGGTCGAAGCTATGGTTATGGAGGGCTTGACGGATACTCAAATTGTTCAGCTGTTAGGTTGGATTAACTCATATCAGTAAAGTCCCCGCTATCGCTTCGGTCACATTTAAAAAAAATATTTTTCCCATAGCACCGAAGAATTCATGAAGGAACCGGCCTTTGACATTAATTTTAGTCGTCTCACTCTGAAATACCCCATCAATCTGCTTCCGGAAAACCAATTGGATGCATTACGTGAACAGTAAGTCAGCTGTCTGGATTTCGCATTTTTTTTCGAAAACTAACTATCATTAATGTTAAATCCTTAGCCGGTTCACTCTTAATTTACGCGTAGGTTATTATCCTTTCGATGGCGAATATGAATTGATGTGACAAACTTTGACTCTTCTATTTCACCCCTTCTTAGAAACCTCATGCCACTTAGTCCTACCCCTTTTGCTTTCGAACGATCGTTTCCTGAAACAGGGTTAGTCAGCTTTATAAATGCCGCGCTGCATATTCAAACAGGCACCGTCGTTGATGGAGTTGAGAAACGCTTCTTACGTAGTGACAACGTGTTTTTAGGTATCATCACTTGACACCTTCAGATAGCGGTCTTTCCTTATAAGTTGGAGAAAGTAGCGGTTATAAACCTCCAGCTTCTGGATATCCTCTGCTTGTGGAGAACGTTTTGCAGACAACTTAGGACCGAATGGATGGATATATCCAAGACTACCATGTTGCCTGTACTGTGTCCTGCTCGCTGCGTTCTTTTGATAGAGTTGTTTTCACCAAATAGAAAATGGGTGTCAGGCGCAATAACCGGATTGTCGGTCCACTGACTGTCCGTCCAAGATAGCATCCCAAGCCAACAATGGTGAAAACGTAAATGGACTCACACGGTTTGGGAAGATGAGGTTACTTTCCTAATCCAAGGGCCGTGCCGTGGAGGCTGTGGAGGGTTGTGCAAAGACCGTAACTGCACCCGTGACCAAAAGCCGGGTGACACTGAGACATGACCCATCAAGCTCCAGTGACAATGGCTCTAACAACTAACATGCTTTGTCATACCAGACAGCGTGCACCTTTAAATTACCAAGGTTTTTGCATAAGAAATTGGGTCAAAATCAGCATCCAGTTTGGGTTTCCAACAGGCGTTAGTGTTCACTTGATTATCGTGCCACTTGACTTCGCTTTAACATCCACGGCTACTTAGTATGAAGAAGTAATACAAGTTATTATGTGGCCAATTGTCTTGTGGAGTGTACAAGCTGTATTGATTGATTTTATGTGCAGAGCTGACCTGGAACACCTAACAAGTCTGTCCTAGAAAATCTGGCATTCTTCACAAAGTTAATTAGGAAAACACTTCCATTCTGTGGATGTAGGCCAAACAGAACACGTCTTGTTGCATATGCGTTCACATTAATCTGTGTGATAGCTGAACACTCCCTTATAACACATGTTACAAGCGCAGACGAGGAATGCTCTTTTCATGCATCAAAAAAATTACAAAGCAGCATTTCGCCAGTGCATCCAGCCGATTGTAGGACTAATTTCCAAACACTCCCTGTGTGAACGCACGCTAACTGAAGCAAAGATTGCATCCTCTTCGCATGCCCAAATTTACATATTTGGGTAGTCCAAATTTATCACCATCTCAGATAAAAAAGTATTTTGGATTGAGAATAGATTCTCCTTGCTTTGATCCAGAATGCATTTTGCTTATTCAACGTATGTAGTGGTTTTGGCTCTATGAAATCGTTCTCTCGATATTGGATATTACACGCCCGGGGTGTATTATTCCAGGTGACAGCTGTATTCATACTATTAAATTTTGTTCTTCCTGGGAATTCGGCCTGCTGGTCGTTTCCTGTAATCAGTCACAAACCCCTTACACTCCACTACGCTTCAGTGAATTATATGTATCTGGTGCCTTTTTGCTGTACGATAACCTGGAGTTCAACGACCAAAATGTCTTTTTTTCTAACGAGCACTGTGGTCGTCATAGTGTGTAGCTCTTGAAAGCCGAAGTCAAATCATACCGTGGATTTCTAAACTTGCCAGTTCAACGCTATTCATTTTTTGAATGTGTGTCGTAAACTGGCTTGTACCGGAAGCCTACAAAAATGATATCCTTGTTGAATTTCTTAATAGCCAATAGCCAACGTTCTACTTAAACATACAAAAGCATGTTTTCTGTAAACTGCAGCGTCACTGCCGGACACTGGATATTTCCACTAAATATAAATTGAGTGCAAGTTCAGACACATGAATAAAATGGAACATAATGGAAGTGCTTATAGAATATATATCATTACGTTGTGTTATATAACACATTATGACTTAACCTAATTTAATTGATATAGCATAGCATAGTATAATGTAATGCGATCTATAGAAGTATAGCATAGTGCCAGTATGGTAATGATAATTACATTGGCGGCCGAAAAGCGGTTTTGCAAACCATGGCTTGGATAACCCAGTGGTTAGTATCGTGAACGCCCGTTTCGGCGACCGGGTTTCGGACCAGGCTGCCAGCCTCCTTCTTGAAACGTTTTTTTATATTAAAAGGTTCAAGGAGATGCTTTTTTGGACGCGTTCCGCGCGCATACTTGCTTTTTTTGCGGTGTGCTTTATTGAAATATTTCCGACTGGTACAGCAAGTTGTTTAAAGTTGAAGGACATATCCAGCGTATAGGATTGTTAGCAGATTCGCCTAGTTGGTGAACCAGAGCCTCTTCCGTTTGATTTTCTTTCCCATCGCTCCGTTAAATCATATACAGGCATTAACCACCGGCTTCCAGTGTATTTTCTCATACGATACTCTTACCCATGCCATCGACAACGGTACTTACCTAGCGCGTCGCCTAATATGTCCACTTCTGATCTATTTCCATAAAAAACTGTGATTGTCCATGTGAGATCCGTAGGCAGTCATGCGTCACAGATAACAATCACGGAGTCTGTTATGTTCGTTCTGGCCACGGCCAGTTTTAACTTGTCGTTACTTCCTAGATCTCCGGTAAATTGTATCACTGACTTGCATTCACTGGCTTATTGTTTTCCCCAATTTCAGATATATATCGAAGACGATTGAGCGGCTGTGTTCGTGGCTGACAAATTCACTCACGAAGGATGCAAGTGTAAGTCCATCGCTGATTTTTCCCGTGCGGTAAAGTCAGTCCGTTGACAGCTGCCTTACTTTGTCGCTTCAGTGTCGTATGCAGTTTACTTCATGTTTCGGCTGTATAGCTTCTCCATAACTGCCACTAAATTTGACTCATGTAATCATCGCTTTTCAGTAATTCTACCGCCTCTAGTGTGTGGTACACCACATGTTGACTTGCGGAGTTGCAGCTCGTTGAAGGTCTGGGGGATCGAATACTGATTGTAAGCAAGACTGTTGCTGTTGATCAGCTATTGTTTAGGGAACCTCTATTTTTCCCTGAGTTGTGATATTTTTTGGTCGAGGTTAAATTGTAGCAGTTTTCTTGCACAATCCGGATTTTTTCAATGGCTTTCGATCGAGCAACATAAATTAGTTTCCCTTTCGCACGGCACCACATCCAATGTCAGCGAGTACTTTTCGACATTTCACTGGTTTCTTCCTCCTGGTTCTCATCAAGCATGAGTAGCTTCCCAATTTCCACCATTTCTCGTTCGTACTTCAACACATATTTTCAGGATAAAGTGGTGTTAACGCAATAGTTAAATAGGGACGAGATGGTCCAAGTGGCCAGAGAGCGAATTTACTGATCGGAAGGTCCATGGTTCGAACCCGACCTCTGCCTCTCGACTTCCTCTGTCAAGGCTTGGGCAACTTGGCAGTATCCCAGCTCTCGTGCAACCCTCGGATGGCATGGCAGTTAGGCACCGAAAGGGTGCTACAGCTGGACGATAGTTAAATGAATCTGTCATTTGTAATCGATTGGTCTTATATCCAGCAAATATGCACATGAGATTTTCAACTCACATTTAAAATCTACAGCCGTCGCATCCACACAAAGTCTCATTGATGGTTAGCCCGGGAATATTTACGAGTATTACATTCTATTCCTGTAGGACTGGCGTCGTCCTGTCGCTCCAGAAATGGATGGATCGTCTTATTATTTCACAGGACTCCCCGTGCTTCTAATGACCCCGCTGAATGAAATGGTACGTTATTCGACCTTTTTTTGCCATTCTTTATTATAATGGACTTCATCCTAAAAGCTGTTTGCTGGTGTTTAGTTTGCTTCTCTTAGTCCCTTTTGGATGACATCAAAGCAACCTGGCCCAAAACGACGGGAAAATTAGTTTATCAGATCGGTACTGGAAATTCTCATAACTTAGTTGCGGAGCAAAGATTAAGATCCGGTTAACTGCAGTGGCACATCCACGCCTTCGTCAGAAATGCACACTCCGCGCTCTACTGAACGTAGTGTATCAATTTTGATGCATCAGACAAGACATCTATATCTGTATGTTTGGCTCTATCCCAATAAGTCCGAAATTTGGTTGGTAGAGGAGATTTGGGGTTTTTTGTGTGGAGATTTCGTCCTGTAAGTGAAGCCAATCTGTGCTGAAAAGCCGAGAAGCACTGTGCTTCTCGGCTTTTCAGCACAGATTGGCTTCACTTACAGGACGAAATCTCCACAAAAAAGTCGGAAAGTGCTCCACATTCCTAGCACTTCCTTTGTTTTCTGGAACGGTGTCCGCATTTCCACCACTCCTCCGTCTTGTATCCCAAGCCTTTCTCGTTTTGAGGTCTGGGAAGATGCGTTTGTGGAATTAACTGTTGAATTACTGTTGAAGCCTCTATTAGCTGGAAATTTCACACATCAGCTCTGGTCTTTTTGGATTTCTTCACTTCACTATGCCGATGTTGATTTTCTTGCAGGTTCCTACATTTCCCACATTTCTCCCTTACCGCTACATGCCGTCGCGGTATCTAATCCTATATCTTTGCAGTTAGCCGACGTTTTGTCGAAATTTCCTGAAACTTCCCCGGTCTCTATTGGTCTTCCAAAACTTGGTTGGTTCTCCATATTTGCTACAGCTTGACACATATCACGTCTAATTGTTCATGATTGGAATATCAGTTTACGACACCTATGTCTTGATACAGATTTCCGGCTTCTCGCTTATCAGTATGTCATGCTATGATAGACAAAGAATGAAATATGCAATGTGGTTGACCTCAAGGATGGTGTAAATGTGCAATTCATAGTTGTACGTACTACCAGGGTGCCCAGACATAAACAGGAGGACCTTAGTAAAAGTCTGGCCCAAAAACCTAAGCACAGGGTAGCGTTGATTGGTGTAAGGCCGTCAGAGCAGTTTACATTTTTAAGAAGCCAAACATTTGCCGATCCGCAACCTAGGGTACCAGGACACTGTTAGTCAGACCTCCACCCGTTGACCAACCTGATATAAGGGTGGTCCAGAGACTCCTCAGTAAAACCCAATCGATTATGGGGGTGCGCGATTCCCCACACCGTGACAAGGTCGATTCTCTTCGTGGCTGAGTGTTCGCCTTCCAGGATGAGGTCCTCTTGACGCTCCCTGTACTTAGCTGGGGACACTGAATTAGGTGAGGTCTAACCGATGACAGTTGCATGCATGCTGTCACTTCTTGATTGCCTGTCTGGGTGTTGTACTTGTAGACACCTCGGATTTTTGTTCGGCGGTAGCTATAGCCCTCCTATCTGTCCTATTCTTTTCTTCCTTCTGTTACATGACTTTAATCTAATAAACTGATTTGATCGCGCGGCAGTGAAGTACCAGCGACCTCATTCACTCCTGTCAGTGATGGTAATGATGATGATGATGATGATGATGATGATGATGATGATGAAGATGATGATCAAGGATGGTGATTAGGGCAAAATATGCCAATCGGTCTGGAATAATTACCTCCCTTATCATTAGCAAGGACGATTCAACAGCAATCTGGCCCAGTCTCGACTAATCATTCATCTTATCCCCGTCATATGTAGTTCCTTCCAAGTGTTTTCCTGTAGACAAATTTTTTGTGGAACATTGCTGCCCCAATTTTGTCAGCTATGGTCGGATGTCGTCAGCTTCACCTAGTGCATTTACTTTATCTTACGGCAGATCGTTCCTTTACAACGAGAAGCTGATTTTACTCGTGACTCAACAGTACCACTGGGATCCATGGGAATGCTGTATACGCAGTGCCTACAATGTTATAGCCTATTTTGTTTGAGGAATCGTCTTTTGCCCTCAAATCACCTATTGTGATCTGTAATGTACTTAGAAGGCCGGTGGGTCGAATAGCTATCACGACCTGTGTTTTAGAAATTACTCGAATTCACCGTATGTGGTTTTAAACGTTCAGTTGTAAGTGTCGCTGGAGGTTGAAGGTCGTAGATGTTCTTATTTTTTCTATATTTCTTTGTACACCTTTGTTCTAACTACAGATTCCCTGCGAAGGGCCACTTGGAGCCTTGGGTTTGTTTCAGCTGGAAGTCCAAGAAGCTTAAGCTGCCTCATGAGGGCTCAGCAGTTTCTTCACTTGGCGACACGCCGCTCCCCCTTATAATGTCGTGTTTCTGTTTCATTGACCTGGTACCTGTTTCCAGTTGCCAATCGCTGTAGGTGGATCCAGTATTTTTGTTGCTTAGGGTTTTTGTGTAGTATGGTTTCTCGAGTTCCACGATCGTGAATGTGCAGAAGAGAGGGTTGTAGTATCATGAGAACCCCACAAAAAGAACAATCAGAAACAGTGCAGCATTTGAATGTCCAAGTATGGCCCAAAATGTCTCATCATTTCGGTTTCCTTTGAATTTTGCTTGAATGACAGGCTGGCGGTTTCACTCGGTAGCTGGTACCACGTCCTAGTGTCGGCCTGATCTGCTTACTACCCAACTTTATTGGATAATGCTCGCAATACCCCGTCGCTCACTTTAATACCCCGTTACGTTATTTGTACGCAAAGTTTGAAACATTGCCGAATTCAAACGCTTACACTGTATTGGAACTTATGCACTTATGACTTCGTTGACTAACCCACCTGTCAAATCTAAAGTTTACTCTAGCAGCACTGAATTTCCTTCTTCTGATGTGGTTTTAGATTGGCAAAGGCAATCTACTTAACTTTCTTGGCAGCTCTGTTCGAGAGCGATTTCTTGTTAAGTGCGTGGACCAGATGACCTACTTCGTCGGTGAATATGATAGTAAGTACTCGGTCACTTGCCACGCCTTTGTTGTTTGAATTTTATCTAAGTATATCTGATTCTTGAGACGGTACTTCATGACCTCGGATATGCCTAGTCTCCCTAGTCCTCAATGGGTAAACAAAAACTAAGCGTTGTGCAGTACGTGTGATTCCCACCAATGTGGTTGTAATAAACCAGAATCAAACGTTCGGAAATATTTTTGAATTTCCTGGATTTATCGTTATAATTTTCGAGAGAAATTTAATGTCCCGTTGGGCCGCACAACAGATATTCAGTGCGGCCTCACCATGCCGTAAACCCTCTTGAAGCGGCACTGCGTCGTGAATTGGTGAATGGGTTTTGTACGGTATTACTCGCTTACTTGTTTCAACTCGCGAACTAGTGGGTGAACGAGTTTAAGACCGAGAAATAACATGAGATTTTGTTCCTGAAGTTTCATTTACCTTGCTACTCTAGGCCTCAACTATAAGCTTTCCTCTTGCGTTCTGAAGATTTGTTTATTGTGATTCCCATAATTCGATGAAGACAAACTGATGTGCAACCGTTGCTTGAGTTAGAGAGTAGCGGAATAATCACTACTCTCAACTCCGACAGTCGACAGGTACAGATATTTGTTGGGAGATATGAAAGCTGGCTGCAGATGTGTTCCCACTGTGGATTCCAGATTATTCGAATGAAAACCGGCGATTTGTCCAGCTGGCTATGGTTCAGTAAATCACATATCTACATTGTTCTTCAGAGAATGAAATCACGCACTTCTGGGAAGTGAAGCTGGTCAGGTGATCGGGGCACTTGAGGGTAAGTAATGAAACGGAACTGCTAGGGTCTAAGCCGTGTGTCTGGGCCGAAAACACTAGTTCTTAACACATTTCTGCAGAGGGGGCTTATTTCACGGTCATTAATGGCTGATATTTTAATTGTCCTCAGTGAGTACGCCTGCGGTCAGCAGTTGGGTGGTGAAGCGTAAAGTGTCCATCTGCGCAACAAGCTATTGGAATGAGTTAATACAGTCGCTTCAACTGGTCCCCTTACCTATGCGATACGAGCAAAGCCACTCTAATTTTCTAAGCGCAAGTCTTCTAATGAAGGGTTGGAGATGTCCCCAAAGAGAACCGGCATTCGTTGAAGCAGTCCGGTTTTGCAGAGAGAACTGCTATATGCTATCGACTTGTCGTTGAACATGATGCAAAGATGGGATAGTATGGAAGGCAAACTAATTACTCTCGTACCTCATATCGTCGTGTTTACTGAGTGAAAATTGGAAACAAAATCGTTCAGTTGTAGCACCCTTTCGGTGCTCAACTGCCATGCCACCCGAAGGTTGCATGAGGACTGGGATACTGCCAGGTTGCCCAAGCCCAGACAGGAGAAGTCGAGAGGCTGAAATCTAAACTCAGAAATTCGGAACGGCAAACCACATGAGACTCCCATAAGTATAATCCTCGAGGACAGCGTGAGACTTCTGCAACTTGGAAAGTCTTCCATTCCGATGCGGTTTCCTCCAAAATCCCACCAGCCCCATCATGCTGATATCGAAATCGTCGCACAGGCGTCCTCCTGCGATAACCGTAGCCCTCTCTTATAAAGACTAATCAATGAGTGGCACGTCGCGTTCGTGTATTCTTTGGTTTCCTCACCGAGATTCGCTTACGAGTTATACCTAATGGTTGTTATTAGTTAGCTGGATAATTTTTTAAACATGGGTCTGGAGATACAATGAGTCCCAACGACAATAAACTTTCAGTTACTTTCAGTTTTCCGTTGGTTGTCACAAAATATGCCTCCAGCTGCTGTTGCTTTGCCCGACGACTGCCACTGGAACTTTCCACATATATTGTTGGTACTGGATGCCAGTCGTATAAATTTTATACCGAGCCGACATGCACCTACGGCATTCTTTTATCGTTCCCAATATAGAATTATGCTTTGCAACACTTAATACGTAGTTCGGTTTAATTCAAAATCTAACATCGTTTCCATGTGTTCCATCCAGCAATGCTGTGTTGAGCACCTTGACTCACATTCTGATTTTTTTAATACCTCTGATTCCAGACAAACTCAAGCAATATCACATCGCCTATCTGCAAGACAGGTCTAAATTCCGATTCTACATCGAGTACATTGTAAGTTTCCGGCTTCTTTTGCATTATATGTTGTGTCTTCCATGTTGTAAACTTTCTACCTCCCACTTACGACTACTTTTTCCTATTTTTTTCTGTGTGGGTCATCATGCTTTTGAGCGAATCGCAAGCCTTCTCCATAGGATTAAATCGTACCACTCATCCTTTCCACTTGCCCCTCTGTAGTTTGTTCAACTTCCCTGACCATCATCTCGTTCCGTTTTCTTCGGTTGACTTCCATCTTGGGAATTGTGTTCACGAATGGTCATAATGTTCTTTCAACCATCACTTCGCCGTTTCCATTTGGGTATTTCTTGTAGTTAGCCAATGCGAACAATGCTCTGGTGATTGCCGAGAGTTTCATGTCTGTTGTAATGCAAGAACTGGCCGAAGATGTGCAGTTGAAAGGGCGCTTGCAGTCTCAGTTGAATCACTTGAAAAGTCAGTTTGGTATTGTAACCGACCATTGGTAAGTGATCATCTGGTATTTTGGCACTGTTGCAGTGCTGGATACGTTCAGTAATTCTGTCAAATAAGGTTTTGCTCATATTGTCCTCTTTTACCAAGATTGCAAAATTGTTTCGTATGAGCTGTCGTTTTCTTTATGGTGGCCTAAATATTTACCATTGTGAGCACCCTCAGACTTTTTCCAATGAATTCTCGGTGTCCTTCTGATATTACCTTTGTTTTGCCTCTTTACATCTGCAATTCCTTCTCTTTTGTCGTCGGTTCGTTCACTCTGTGGTGTCAGACAATTCAATAATTCAATTAGGGGCCTTAAACCGCAACTTGCATTCCGGTTCTGCATGTCTATTTCAGTGACTGCTGTATACCCTTGAGGCAGACGGATACCACTGCCAAACAAATGACATTCTTTACGTCATTGCATAGTGCGGTCAGCGAATGAGTTTGCTGCACGTCAACGAGGGACTGTGTACATGCCCCTACTGTGCTCTTAGCAAATAGAATCACGCTGTCCCGATTCATGACTGTTTCAACGCAGCGGCAAACCCCCTGTCTGTCGCACATGATCTCTTGGTTACAAGGAATATGCTCAATGTAATCAATATGTGAAAATGACACCTTACTGAGCCTTTCCCAAATGGATGCTATGTTGGTCTCCTGGGCGTTCCCGTTAACGTATTGAAGACCATTATCCATTGTATTGTACGCACATGGCGATACATTCAACAGATATTTCTCAACAACATAGTTTTTCAGTATTTTTCTAAAAACGTATTCATATTTCAGTCGACTTGCTGCTGAAGAGACCGTCCTCATGGACATAATTAACGTGATGAACAACGTAATGACACCTCAGTGGTAAGTTCCTGTGCTTGGATGGCGTGAGCAGTATTGCTCAATGGCTACCAAAAATTTGCTTCCTTCGCTTTCTAACTTGATTAAAACTACGATCATTCTATCACGCATTTCCTTACGTGAGGGCTGTTTCCTCATCAGGATCTTGTCGGTTTCCTAATTTTTGTTTACTGAATTGGATGGGGGCCTCCGTATGAAGATCAATCCGTAACCCCCTTTTTGCAGCAAAACAACACATGTTACTTATCATTAACGTGTTTCCACGAACTTTTCTTATTCTACTGATGGCTGTTTCGTGTGTACCAACCATTTTTGTCATGTTCCCCTCACCACAAAACATCCGTTAAGTGTGTTTTATGGGACTATATTTTCAGCGCCAAAGTGGCATTTTGCTGTCCATATCCAATATGCGTCAGCTGCACACCCCTACACTTAGGTGACATGATAAATCTCAGTGTTTCTTCTATCCTAATGATCAACAGATAGCTTAGTCCGGCTTGCTTCGCGCATAGTCGCCTACCTTCGGATGTTACAACCGGTCTTGACACAGGCAGTTCATATCCCTTCATGACGATTACATGCTTGCGTCGTCGTTCCTACGCAACCGCAGCCTCATTGGGATTTGCTAAGCGAGCTCAGAAGGATAGAGGGCTTGACGGATTATGCGATAGTGATACGGCGAGGATGAGTTAAGGCCACTTGAAAGATGTCAAGTATTCATGCTGCAACTGCTTCAGCTGCTCAAACAGGCCGGTGTCGGGATATCAAATATCCTGTGCACAGACATGCGTCAGCCAAACCGTTGTTCCTATGATGTTACCTGCAATCATTGAGTGGAGTTTAGCTATGCAAAGGTTCAATGGCTGGTATCCTTTTTGACTGGATTTAGGTTTCATAAGTCTATGGTAAAACTAACACAGGACATAGTTAAACATCAAGGAGTTTCAAACCCGCAATCTCCATGCAAGTGGTTGAGCACTTCACGGTTCGGCCCCTGATCGTCTGGACAGTAGTCATTGGATGATTCTATTCTCCCGATATAAACAATGACAATGAACACAAAGTAAATTATGAATGCCTGCCAAGGTAGGACAGCATTAAGCCACAGCTGTCCCCGCCTACATAACTGAAGGGTTAACTGGCAGGTTGCAACCGTATGTCCAGTGTAAATGATATCGGTGTTTGGGGATTAAAAGTATTCTAAAATAATTGACGTGTTCAACAACGGCGCTTTCGTCCGTTAATCTAACCTGACCTATCCAAGTGGACTTTCAGTTCACTGTGGCCTATTCATCGCGACCGTCGCATACATGAATAGACATAGTCACTCCAGTCAATCAGACTTCTGGTTACGTGTGCGAAAGGAATTTTCACAAATGGCTGGTGCCTTTTCATGGACAGTTTCACCACAAGGTTGGAACTGAGTGAAGGACGCAGCTGGGGATTTGACGTACCTGACCTCTGCATCTCGACTTCTCCCGTCTAAGCTTGGGTGATCTGGTAGTATCCCCAGTATTCGTGCTTCCTTCGGGTGACATGGCAGCCAGTCACTGAAAGGGTGTTACATCTAAATCATTTTTTGACGAAACATTGGTTATTCTGGATCCAAACAGTGCCTAATATATATGACATCCAACTGCGAGGTCCAGCTCATGACTAAAATATTGGAGTTTGTTGCGCGTCAATGGTATCATACGAGGGATGGAAAATAGAATGATCTCAAACGATGAATAAAAAAGCAAAATGACGCAGTCGAGCATTGAAGTTGCTGCCTAACTATGTTTTGTGTTCCTCAATAGGAGCTGTGGGGAAAAACATTGCGATGGAATCCTAGGATCATTCTTTTTTCACCATAGCTCTCCCACTACTGGGTAGAATTCAGCAATTTTGCAAGTTGGCGATGGGTACAAACAAACCCAGTGTTTATAAGAATATTCCTTAAATGACAGATATTAGGATTTTAATTACTAATATTCGGTACACTGGTTATCTCGGCACCCAGTGGTGGCCGCAGTTTTGTTTGTCTCACAAAGTGTGTGGGAAAAACTGGCGGATTGGGTTTGATTCCTATAGGTCCAAGTTATTCGAAATTAACTACCGGTGATAAGACACAATGAGCTTCATGCCTGAAAATAATAATTTTAAGTAGCTGCTGAACAATAATTCGTGACTTTATTGAACACAGCTTATGTACGTCTCATTTTTTTTTATTATCCTAGGCTGCGTCCCGATGATATTACAGCCAACTGCTTTTCTGGTACCCTGGTGGATTACGATGAGACACTGCATCACGTTCGTCCCTCGATATATGAACAATTGGTCAACCATCTTGCTGAACGAGTTCTTATTGAATACATAAAGGTACTTCTTACAAGGTAAGTTGGTGACTACCAACACCCCTTTTCCCGTAATTGGCAGAACACTGTACAAATAGAAGCGCCTACTATATTATATCTTGTTTCAGGCGATGCGTTTTTCGGTCGGATGCGGAGCGGCATCAAGCAGGAGAAAAGATTCTACGTGACGGGGAATCACTGAAGTGCTATTTTCATGACACGATGAAAGTCAGTGAGGAGGTGAGCTCCGTTCTGCCGTCTGTCTTGTTGCTGCTCATGTGTTATCTTTCTGGTTTTCCAACTACCAAGAGAGGTTGATTGCTAAAGTCATCACTTGTTTGGCAAGCACGTCTAGGCACGCAAAGATCGTTCACTTTGAGGGCACCTTTGATGATAGCATTTGAAATGCAGCTAATTTTCTTCAGGTACATATTTATGTCAAAGGTATCTTAGATGTAACTCGATAAACGAGCTTCTCCAATTGCTTGCGAAACCTTTATCCCCCGTTTGTTCCACCGCGGCAACTTCCTTGTCAAATGTTCTCCTGTCTAGGTTGAGACTAACTTGGGTCGCTTAGCAGGGACGCATCGTTAGGAACCGATGGCGGCAAGAGTGTCCTCTTTGCAAACGATGTCCAAGTGAGCTGCCCTCTGTCCACCAGTAACTCCTTTAAAGCTATCCAATTTTCATGTGGACTCAGTGTAGTTGAAATTAGCCGTAATGTGAAAGGAAACCTGCGGTCGTTTTGCCTCCCGTTGCTGCTCCATATCCACAGGTTTCCCGGACGTTTACCCGGGAGTAACTTTGTCTCTCTATTCTCAGTTTCTGTTACTTTGAGAGCCGTCGCTTTTAGTGGATTAGCTAGTGCAGTGGATTTTGTCTTTCCTATGGAAGAATCGTCACTTGGCTTTCATATGTAGAAGCCGAATTTCAACATGATCGTTTGATGGTTGTTTCTTCTGAGCCTTTTAATGTTTTCCCCGACGTAACTTCGTAAAATTACGTTTGTGGATGTAAGGCTTCGGGGTAGTTGGCCCTTTTACACATCCAACCCCCCACTGACGATGTCACCTCGATTAGTGATGAAACTTTTGCAATCCGACTGCCATGCTCGACGGACAGACCAACAACAAATATTTTTAGCTCCTGATCCAAGGCTCACCGATGTCGCCAGGCACCAGGTGCGCACTTGGTGCCCAAATCGAGTAAAATCAGCGCACTGATTTTTGCTACCTAGTTCTTGCTGCGAGTGGAGTACGTTGATTCCGCTCAACCGGGGGTGCTTATCATGATCATTCGAGGCTGCCCGCCAAGTTGCCAGTTTTATGTACCCCAAGTGACTCCGGAGTTAACAGCTTTACTTTTCGAAGGAAACACAGGTCACTCCGACATTCGTCATAAGGACACTTACGTCGTGACACTGGCGGACTTCGACAAAATATTCTCCCTTGCCTGTTTCTTTACAACATCCTTCTAATTTCACCTACGTATTTGACTTCACAATTCCCGCACTGTGTTTGATAGGTGCAGTTAGGGGCACCTGGCGTTGTGCACAGGTGTTAGGGGATGACTAGCGGAAAAATTCGAGATCTACCGATTTTAAAGTGATCTTCTAGAATGTTGAAGGGAAAATTCATCCCTCTTAGCCCAAGCCAAATCTTACGTTGTCGTCTGTGTACGCTGCAAATGGAATCAAAACTGAACTGAAGGAGAACCGTTGTTTTGTGTCGGTCTATTTGCACATCGTGATTGTTCACCCAACTCAATGCGAACCCTGTCAGCTTTTCCTGTTTTTATTGCGTGTCAACATCAACTTGTTGGATTCCGTTTTCTGCTAACACCCTCTTTCAGATACTGGCACTGGGATAGCTTTACTTTCCATACCGACTACGCATGCTCCGGTGGCATGATATGTGACATCTCTTATATTTCTCTATATCTTGAATAGTAACACTTCAATACTACTTTCCACCTCACCAATTTTCTATCATTATTTCTTCTCTTTTTGAGGTCTCCGTCGCCTACAGTGCTCTGGCTGCGATAGCCCAATTCTTTCTCACCACGGATGCATGTATGCTCTCCCTGGACATCGCTGTACGTTCACACGCAGGCAACATTGTTCTTCTATTTTACCCAGGAGAGTTCTCATAACAATCAATTGAACCCTCTTTATTGTTTCCAGAATATTGTCCGTGAATTTCCTGATGTGCGTGGGGATCAGTTGTATTGTATGCTAATGGCCCGAGGTGATATACGCCCCAATATTGCGAAAGAGGTGAGTCTGTGGGAGGGGAGTAGTAATTGGTTCAGGAAGGGATTTTCGCTGGCGCCACTCGTATGAATCGTTATTAGCTGTTGATCATATCCAACTTATCTACGAAGACTTATTTTTTCTAAGGGAACCTAGTTTCAAGATGCGATTTTACATTCGTACTCCTTTGGATAAGCCACTCTCAGAAGGGTACACTTGGCCAGTCCCTCACAGTCCATCTCCGTGGTAAATTTCTCCTCGGAAGAGATCAGCTTTGGTCGCTGAGTTCGATTGCTACTTTCAGAGTTGGGTAAGTGGAACAGTGTAATCTACTCCAGGTGGCTTACTTATCTTGGCCGGTTCAGCTGAGATTTCAATATGGTCACAACCTTTCCCTTTTGCCACACCGACTGCTTACGATACAACAGGATAAGCGCATCCTTAACTCCTGTGTTTATGACACAAGTGGTTAGCATTAGCTGTGTGACTTTCCGGAGTAATCTTGGTCCTTCGGGGGTGGCAAACAATGCCGTGTTGCACAAGGTAGTAGGCTTTCATTTTGAATGCTTCCAGCGAATGTTACAATGGTTATGGTCAAATATAGGTGTGGGGAACAAAACAGTGCTGTATAAACAATTCCTTCATCAGAATACCCACTTTGGCGTTCTAATCCTTTTTGCAGCAATTCTCCAGGTTTATTCAATTAGTTATGTACAGTTCCGCCTGAGTGAATTTCGCTAATGGCCCTCCTGGTAAAGCCGTGGACACCAAGACTTTTCTTGTAAACCGTAAGTAGTAAAACGCAGCAGCATCCCTCTAAAGTGATCGGTGATGGAATTGGTCAACAAAAGCCAATTCAGATGCCCGGATTCTCTATATGACTCCGTGAATTCATGGTGTTGACGTTTATTCTTCACTTTGCAGCTGATAACTTGGTACCGGATTTGTCTGGGCCGTTGGTGCTAAAAACGTCTGCACCCTAGAATTTAGTTAGCTGGAATTGAAACGGGCACTTTTTAGGGTCGGTCGTTGTTGACAGCTTTTGATGTACGTTGAAAACGAATCGTCCATCGAGAAACAACGCTAATAGCTGTCATGTTTGCCTATACGAACTTTTTGAACTTTTCAAGGTCCCTCGGTGTTCACTTCATAACTTCACTAGGATATTTGACTGATCGTCGTTTAACTTTACTTCGAATGAGAAGGTTATTTAGTCAATTTTGTTTCACACATTCCCGATCTAAAAGACTGATTAATCACTTTCCATGGTTCAGCTCGCTTCGGATGATCCCAATCAACCCGAAGGAAGAACCAAACCATCACCCTTGAATCTCTTCACCAAGGTAGCGGATGCTATGCGAAGGTAGACCTCCAGAACTGCGGACCACTCTCTCGTGCCCCTTCATCAGGCACTGTGACCTGCCAGACTTAACTTCTGTTCGCACTTCGGACTCTGATTTAGTTCGCTGCTTCTGTGTTTCACTGGTGATTGTTCACTCCCATTCTGAGATATCTTATCTGTCGCTTATGCTGGGAAACCACGATGCTTTATTTGTGCAACCATATTAATGTCGTTTGGAACCAAACTGGAAGGATGCAAACAAAGCAGTATGGATAATTTGTGATATGTCGCCACCCTTATTCAAGTGACATTTTTCACTACACAGCTGGTGGTTGTTTTTGTACACCGTTTGCTTGAGAAGTTTTTCTCCCCCATTTCCCCATTGGCTTGTTGTGAATAATTTTTCAACTACGGCGTTTTATCTTCAGAAGAGTACAGCCTCCGTTGGTGTTTTTCACGCATTTTCTCAATATGATTAATTTTATTTAGGTCTCCTTTTGAGCCTCACTGGTGATCCACCTCTGTCGGGCGAGGTGGCCCAAGTGGTTAGAGCGCGAATTTACTGACCAAAAGGTCCCTGGTTCGAACCTGACCTCTGCCTCTCGACCCAACCTATCTAGGCTTCGGCAACCTGGCAATATTCCAGCCCTCGTGCAACCCTCGGGTAGCATGGCAGTTGGGCACCGAAAGGGTGTTACAGCTGAACGACCTCTGTCGTTTATAATGGTCGTTTTCATTGTGGCGATGTCAGGTGAAGCTCATTGAAAAAGTTATGCCACAGGCTCATCTGAAGCACATTTTTCCAGTATAGATTTCTATGTGATTTTACCTCCTCTGACTAGTTGGTGACCCATAAATAGCGGAACAAACGTTGCAGATTAAGTTCTACGTTAACTCGATAAGCAAATCAGTCCAGACTACATATGCAATCCAACGGCCCAGTGGCGGTGTTTAATCTTCACTGAACGGTGAACGGAAACTCGTCGGAAATCAACTTGTGTTCGGGGTATTAGCTATGAATTAAGTAGCAGGACGCGTGTTCTTCGTCGGTTAATTGAGGGTGTATGAGGGCAATGTAATTCGAAAAGATGGTCAGATGTAATTTGAAAAGATGGTCATGAAAAGTATTCATCAAATCCTTGCAGCTTGTAGAGCTGTTTAAACTACTTGAAGTCCTATCGTACCGTATCGTATTAACTGGATCTGGAAACCAAGCCTTCCGCAAACGAATCCGTGAACTTTCAGCAATAAATATACATTCAAGCGGCCGTCGATACACGGAAGAGTCTCAGCGATTCCAGGGTTTTCCACGAAACCGCATTCGAAGAAGCCTTTTGGAGGATGTTTTCGCAACTGTGCTGCATAAGTCATCGGTGCTGGCACAGTAATCGCACAGAGAACGCTACCTCTAATCACAAACTCAAGCGTAAACACAACCACAATATGCTTTTTCAATAGCTTCGTCTATACTGTCGATGTTTTGCTCGATAGGCAAGTCGAAGTATATTGGGTTTCGCTATTCCAAGCCGAGCTGAAACACTGTGTGCTCGTCTATTTGACTTAACAGGACTCGTCTCATTTGTTCGGTAAGTGAGGAGGCAATGGGAGGGTTTTGCAGATGTTTATCCTATGAAAAAGGTCAGGGTATGACATCTTGGCAGAATAAGACGAAATGCTCGAAAGACTGTAGACGCATAGGTCGTTAGCCTCTGTCAAGCATAATTCAAATTTCAAGAATTAGTAGAAAGGAAGTTCAAATACCCAAATGATTCACTTCTTGTAGGGAAATGTCCATTCCCGAAATTAGATGAAAAACTAGTCCTAAATAAATCGATATTTTCTGTAGATTTCTTACGACATTCATTTGGTGGTCTTTCGTAGTGAGGGTATGACTCCAAGCTCGGCGAACAGATCAACAGCCACCTGATCAACAACAGATGACTCCATCGTCATATCCTTGTTGCATTCTGTCTACTTTAGGCCGGGCTTCCAGGTGAAGCTAGAAGCAATTGAGGTGATTATGAACAGCATTCGTTATGAAGCACTATAATACTGAGAGACTCTTAGTTCCTGTCAGTTACTTGATCGGGAAGTGCTTTGGCGATGTATGTGCCACGAAATATTCGGCTAATTGGAGCGCTGAATCTCCAGCATCACCCAGGCTCAGATGCAGTGACCGGACAGACCAATATCATCTTTTCAAGTGGGGAGTTTTCCCTATTGCATCCACCGTATTTGTAGAGTGGCGCGGAATCGTTTCACAACCAAGGTAGTCTGGAAATGAGTTTTACCGAAATAGGAAATTTGCATGTAAATATCTTATAATCAAACTGGATGGCGTGTCAGTCGGCGGCATTGTATAGCAAACGTCAAACGAATCCATGGTGTACTGACCTCAGTTCCAAATAAACCAGGAAATAGAGGTCGTCTTCAGTTCCATTGAAATGTGGTTGTGGAGTATGATAATATCCATACGTAAAACGTGCAGCACTATCGACCCAGGTCCCATTTCATTTTGCGGAGGCATACCAAAACTCATAGAGTATGCGCAATTCTTCAGAGGTTTCATTCCCTTTGCATACATGGGAACGGCCTCAAGAAGCGAAGTCAGATCTCAAATATTCTGGAGAAACGAAGTGTCTATTTGTTGTGCAGGCGAATCAGCTATTGCTCACCTCACCTCTGCCGTAAATTTACTTGTGACGTAGGAGCATTCCATATGTAAAATGCTAGAAGGTCACCCTGAGACAATGAAGAATTTAGGGTGGACGGTTCACGCATTTGCACGTTACTAGCTTCCGACTGTTTTGGCAACCGCAAGAGAAAACACGTTCGCTGTGTTTCTGAACTGAAAGCTGTCGAGGTTTTCGAGGCCTATCTCACGATAAATGTCCAGTATAGCGTATCTTCAACAATACTTATTGAAACTCCAACCTCACCCCATGGGAGTCTCCAGAATACACAATTTCACCTTAATCTATCGTTGAGCCCAATAATTATCCGAGATACCAGAAATTAGACCCAAAATGGGCGTATAAGTAAACACGCTCAAATGTCGGAAGTTTGGTGTTTTTAATAATAACGTTTTTCAAACTGTTCATACAGGATGGTTTTCGAAATTTACTGGTGAATTCTCGTTTGTGCCTTTACTGAGCCAGACAGCTGTGGAATCCAGTTTGTGAAGCTTTCAAAAATCCACAGGTGAGCCCCAAAAATATAAGTTCCCCTACTGATGATACCACAATGGAATCATAGTTGCACAAGTCTAAAAAAGGGATGTTAGACGAAATGTACTAACCTGTTTCCAAAAATGTACTCTTGGAACCCAAGGGAGACTTTCCGAAAAAAGCGGCACTGATAAAGCAACGCGAAATCAGAAGCTCAAGAGAATATGGATGCGGTAGTGCTTGCGCACAATCAGACCAGCATGTCGCTTGTTAAAGTGAACACAAATCGATCATCGCCAGACTAGAAGGGACGGTTGTATGCTGTGCTTAGCAGTGTTCATATAACAAGAAATTTAAAAAAGTGGGCAAGATGTTCACGGGATGCCGTCAAAACAAGACAAGCAAATGAAAACTACAGATGTTCAGTGGCAGACAGGTGGATGCAATACTCCGATTATTTTCGATTCGGTAAACGTGAGCGACCTAGTCAACAACGATACGTGAGTTATGTCGACTTGCTGGGGACTTCAGGAAATCAAACGTTACAGCGCACCCACTACCTAGCCCGAATTAATCTATAAGCTGCATGATGCCAAGTAAGAGATAACTTGGCTGAAAAGCATCTTGCAAATAAAGGTTGTACCAATTAAATAGTGGCGTCCCCATTATCTGACCTGATATATCAATAATATTATCCTCAAACTAACGATTGACCGTACCTCTTTCAGCAACTCCACCCTCTTTCCCCATTTCTGTCTAACATTAACTATGCTATACGAGAGACTGGCGACCACACCCGACCTCTACGCCTTCATTTTTATTCTTCATATTTGCCGTACCTTCAACCAATCCCTTGTCAAGTGTGAAAGCTAGGTGTTGAGGGTCGGTTTACTTAAAAATTTTGGGTTAGACTGTTCCTGACTAGGCCATCAGAGAGGCAAACATAAATCCTAGATGCAATAACCCTGCGTGCATTCACAGACTGCTCCGTAGTTCGGCTAACCCTACCTTATTTCAAGCCTCCCGGCAAGGTCGACATTTGCTGCACCAAATGAAGACATATTTCGATGAAAGGTTAACTTTTTGCAAGATATTTCTGTTCCTAGCTATGCCATGGATTATATTTTGGTGGTAATTAAATACAGAAAGGTTGATGCAGCTGGACATCTTCTATGCGCAGAATACCTTTATTCCAATCGCTACCTGGATTCTCGGCGTTACGTTTTCGGCTTGCAATCACAAATCTCACCTTATTCTAGAAATGCTGAAAAAATTGACAACCAAGGTAGGTTTAATTTCTGTCGACTCACATTGCCGCAAGGCCGTCCTTTCCGACACTTGTGTAGTGACATGTGTGTCTGTGTGTGCATGTGCGCTGCTGACCTACTTACCCATGTGCGTTCATGTCCCGATTGCCGAGCCCGACTTGACTTGTTCTCTCATGGGTTCCGCGTGATCGTGATATCTTCTGATTCATCCTCACTGTGCTCTGAGTCTCCTTTAAATGACATTTGGATGCACTTTTTGTCATTCAGAGGAAGGCGCCAGGCCAAAAACCACTACTTGCAGCATCCAAGTCCGTTTGAAGGGTACTGGCAGCTGAACTTCAGGAAACAAAAATTCATGCTTTCATTCATTTAGCTAGTTCATTTAGCTCGCTGTCGTCTCCATTCAACTATTATTTTCTTTTATAAACCGTTTTATCTGATGCATCACAACACCCACCAGATGTTGCTGCTCTCGTCTTTCATCCTCTTCCTAAGCTGCTAAAAACGATGTCTCTTCACGTAATAAGTGTCTCATCAGTTGTAACCTCCTCCCATTTCTGTTGTCGCCCACCGCGGTGATGTTGTAAAGACCCGATCAAGCCTCGATTATCATATCCCCCACAAATGTGCTACAAACCTATGACTATTATTATTACTTTGTGGCTGCCATTGCCTCAATTTTGATCGGCTTTTACCGCATTCCATAGGCCGATTATTCTGAGCAGCAGATCGTGCGAGTGACAACTCATATCCTGAAGCGAAGTGTTCTGGGAGGGCTAACTGCTGATGAACTGACATTTTCCTATATATGCGGGCTTCAAAATAACCTCTACCGCTTTACCAAGATACCGATTTTTTCTAGACAGCCTTAGACCTAAAGGGACTAGTTGCATTTCCCAGGCGCCAAAATTTCCGGTTCCGGGAAGACCTTCAGCCAAGCTGCTCTACTGTACAATCTCGACGTAGTGAGAGTAGTGCGACAAACTGTTAAACATCTTTTCACCACTAGACAGCCTAGACCTAAAGGGACTAGTTGCATTTCCCAGGCGCCAAAATTTCCGGTTCCGGGAAGACCTTCAGCCAAGCTGCTCTACTTGACAATCTCGACGTAGTGAGAGTAGTGCGACAAACTGTTAAACATCTCTTCACCAAACTGTCTGGGTATGATGAACATGACTGATACTCTATTCGTTGCTCTATTCATTATTCTCTTGTTTTAAAATTCCATATGCTGTACATATTCGCCAATTCGAATACATACGTGCTGGTTGTTACGCTGCGCTGA
>NW_008752402.1:35719-39313 GCF_000715545.1 Opisthorchis viverrini
TCAAGACCACCACTGGACTATAAACATCCACACGCTCATTCAAGGTGTGGCGGATGTGATGAACATGACTGATACTCTATTCGTTGCTCTATTCATTATTCTCTTGTTTTAATATTCCATACGCTGTACATATTCGCCAATTCGAATACACACGTGCTGGTTGTTACGCTGCGCTGAATTCTGGGTTTCTAGTTCGTCTGGTTACGCCGATATACGTACGAAACTTAATTCTCACACGAGAGTAATGCGACAAACTGTTAAACATCTTTTCACCAAACTTTCTGGGTATAAAATCGTGCACTTTATCCAGCCTTGCCATTGATATCCTCAGAGGCCCTCAGGGCTCACATTCAGCCTCAGAGCTTTTTTTGACTGAAGCTAGATCTTGACACTTGATTAGGGAAAGGAACTGCAGTGATTACTTTAGTTTACTGCTGGATCCATGTCCAAAAGCGCGGTCTGAATTTGCTCGAGAAAAGAACACACTGGGCACGCCCTTCCATGACATTGAACGCATAGGGTCGTCATCACTTCTACTCTCGTCATGGACACTTCAGGAGAAGTAATAACAACCGTTTTCTGGGAGGTTTGAATTTGTAATGTTCGTCTTCCCGAAAGCGTGGTGATAAACGAGGACCCACGCAACCCCTCAGGCGGAATATATACTTACGTTAATGGTCAGCTCGGCGTTGTGGCGGACCTAAGACTCCTGTCCACTGACCAACGCGAGTTAGGTAACTCCGATCCAAGAAAAGCTAAACGGGCATATGCTCGGCAAGGTGCTGCACTTTTTACTGCCAGTTAACCCTTTACGATGAAACGCTTGTTTGGTTATCCGTCAAAATCTGGGAAAAGCCTGCTAAAACGTGGATTAAAGCACCGTTGAATGTATATCTCTGTAACCCATCTTTTTATCAACGATTTAGTCAATCTTAAGTGTGTTGTTCAAGCTTACTCCAACCTCTTCGATGCCGGACGCCGACGCCCAGTTCTTGAGAGCGATCCTCCAGCGCCGGAAGTCAGAACTGAGGCAAGGGTGGAATAGGCAGCCTGCCAAATGGTTGAATACAGGTAGAGCATGATGTGTTGCGTCCATACTACGCGCAAACAAAATGTGACATAAAAGTGAACAGGAAATCTGTACGGGGAACTGATAAACACGCAGAAGTAGGCAGACCACATAGTAACTTTAGGAGTGTGTGGCAAAGAAATAAAAACAATAACGCTAGGTTGGGTATACAAAAATAAAGAGGTCAGATGGAAGAGACTCACTAACAAGTGTTCTCTTTAAAATACTTCGTCGTTGGCCCAGGTCAGCGAATAAACAACTAATCCAATTATGTTGGTCCAGAGGTCTTCTTCTGAACAGTTCCCACATATAATGGATTCCGAAGATGGTCTGAAACGTTTTGGCACCAGAGTTAGTACATGAGACTCGCGAATGACCGCTACAAGCGCGAGCGAAATGAGAAGAGAGAGTCGAAGCACGGGGCCACGCTTGTGTTTTGTGAAATTGTACAAGTGCGCGTTTTCGTAGTTTCTCATATTCAAACAAAAAACGATTATGCAATTGACGAAATACGTAGTGTTATAATGGAAGTAAAATAAGGGTACAAAACGTCACACTACTCCCCCACTAGAGCGTTGACCATGAATGGAGAAAACGCTCGAATGACTAGAGTAACGAATCAAAAGTTGCTCACTTCAAGTTTCGTAATCAGCTAAGTGCTGAGGGAAACGGACGCGTCGTCCGAAATGACTGGTGGAAGAAGTGGAGTTGGTGGGAAGGATATCTTGGGTAGGTGTGGGTGTTGTTGGGATAGCATGATTGCTGGATGTGGTCGTGGGTGCTTAAATGTAGGCAAGTTTCAGGCGATCAATGGAGACTGCATCATGCTTTCCGCTTCTCTCTAAAACAAAGTATTTGGAGTGACGTTCCTGTGTAGTGGTCTGGCTACACAATAAGTTTGTTTCCCAGGGGTGTGTGGCAAAGAAATAAAAATAATGTCGCTAGGTTAGGTTTACAATAATAACTAATTCAGACAGAACAGACTCACTAACAATTGTTCTCTTTTAAATAGTTTATCGTTGGCTCAGGTCAGTGAATAAACAATAATCCAATTATCTTGGTCCGGAGGTGTTCTTCTGGACAGCTCCCACATACAACGGATGGTCTGAAATGCTTTGATACCAGAGTTAGTACATGAGATTCGCGAATGGCCGCTGCAAGCGCGAGCGAAATCAGAAGAGAGAGTCGAAGCACGTGACCACGCTTGTGTTTTGTGAAATTGTACAAGTGCGCGTTTTCGTAGTTTCTNAGGGAAATAAGCGTGTCCAAGAGACGTTTGTGTTACACATCGACAGATAGGTTGTAATGGGTCAGGAAATCTGCACCGATGATGGGTTTTTGGACGTCGGCCAAAAGAAAGATCCACTTGAACGCACGTCGCAATCCAAGGTCAAGTGTGAGGGAACGTTCGCCGTATGTAGCGATGCGGGTACCGTTGGCGGNTGTAAAGAGAAAGAAGGAGAATCGGGAAGTGGATTCTTATGTGGTAGCACAATATCTTCAGCTCCCGTATCTACGAGGAAACGTAGATCATTTGAACGATCGGTGATGTGGAACAGGCGAATAGTGCGAGGAGGACCACAGACAGTCGTCGCCGGTACTGACTGGCCGGGGCGTTTAACGGGGTTATGGAACGCGGCTTGAAGGAACAAGGTGGTTTACAATTGCGTACTTTTGGGCCATAAGATCGGTGATGCCAGCACCAAGAGGGACGGGCACGTGACAACGATCTGGACCATGAACATGGTCGATGCCTGTTGATCTCTAACCGGTGTAGGCGATCGGTCAAATCATCAAACTTGGCTTGTAGGTGCGATATAGAAGCAAGAAGCGGGTCGGAATCTGTAGTAGTGGGCGCAGGGCGGGAGACGGAGTTTACGGGGTTGCTGGGGTAAGTTTCATGGATCTTATCCGTCAATCGGTCTGACTGCCCCAAGCTGTGGTCGCCAACGAAAGCGCTGGTGACGCGGGACACGGAGGGTGGAAGTTTGTCGAGCCATGGTTGGGCCATGATTCCACCGCTGGCTTACGGACACAGAGGAGACTGCGCATGTGGCAAAGCAGTTGTGATGGCGATCTGTCACCAAGTTTGACATTGGTGGATAGATCCCGTAGCATTTTTTTTCTAATTTCCCTGTCCTACTTATGACGGCCGCTCGAAGGGCGTCATACGGATTTTCCTTGGGAATATCCTCCAATAGATCTTCCACTTCTGTTGCTACATCACAAGAAAGATGCTGGACAACATAGGAAACCTGCGTGGCTTGGGACGTGATGCGTCGATTAGTAGAAACGGCCTCCACCTGGTGAAACCATACCCTGGGTTTGCGTGAATTGTAGTCTGGTAAACGTACGCCAATGGCATTATCGACTGAATCCACTGAATAAAACTGTGCCTCCATAATTACCGAAGAAAAAAATTAAGACGGCTTGAAAGGAAAAGCTTTCAAAAATATCTAGAAATACTCAGGCTCACGAAATTTGTAGTGGTCTGGCTACCCATTAAATTAGTTTACCAGGAGTGT
>NW_008752402.1:41321-65873 GCF_000715545.1 Opisthorchis viverrini
GTGCCTTTCAGGTGAACGACAGCCACTGACCGACAAGAACAAAACCGACCCGGGAAACTTGGGCAAAAGCCTCGATCCTGTGTATCAATCCGTGAATCCGTGACGCTCG
Organism: Opisthorchis viverrini; assembly: GCF_000715545.1. NCBI lineage: Eukaryota > Metazoa > Platyhelminthes > Trematoda > Opisthorchiida > Opisthorchiidae > Opisthorchis > Opisthorchis viverrini. The sequence goes on from NW_008752402.1 coordinate 41,431, forward strand.
TTTTTGATTGGTCCAGATGCTCGCATCTTAGAGCATGACTTCGGGTCGCTCGCCGATGCGCCGTAAAGTCGACTATCCGGCGTGGTTAGTCGATCCAGTTGTCCCTGTCATTCTGGTTCTCATCGCCAGGAAAACTTACTGGATGTGGTTGGTTCGGAATAGATCAGCGGTTGACTTGTGAACTAGAAAATAGGCCTTCCGTAGTTTGAATCCACGCATACCGTGTTCATACTACCTGGGATTTTGCATTACAGCTCCGTGATCCTGCGTGATAGCTAATTGATAGGAGGGTGCTATGGTTGAATGGGTTTTATATGCTTTGTTCTCTTTGGCTAATTGCCCTCACCTGAGTGTCATTTGGTCTTTAGTCTTGGAGACCTTTATAATGGTCGAACACCGGCTCTTACCAATGAGGTAATATCCACCGCAATGCAACCGAGTTCGCTGCATTTTTTATTGGAAGTCAGTAGTGCTACGCGGAGCAGGTAGTGGAGTTTGACGTCTGCTTTACCGTCTTCAACTACCTTATTGGGGTTTGTGTAGCTGCCTAGGTCGATAGATTTGCCGACAAATCAACGGACTTGTAGACAGGCGTAACTTTTTTATGGCTCACCCCGTTTGTAGCCATCGTACTGTTAGTAGGAAAAACCTAACAGCTAAGGACATATTCCCGCTTTAACTCTTCATCCCGTTGAGAATTCGATGCTGCTCGCACTTGTGCTCCCGTCGCCAACAAGACTATGGATATGTTTTTCAGGTGCAAGACCGGCCTGTCCAGTGGAACTGCCTGAAGTTTTTGTTTTCAGTCCAGTTTATCCGTTTATCAGCATGTCCTCAGGGTACTTCACTTTTAGCTGTTATAATTTCATTTACCGGAACGGAGGTAACATGTCCAAGCATGGAGGTGATTTAATCAGTTTGTTAATGCTGAATAGGTATAGTCATTTGATGGAGCGGGAAACTGAGAAGGATTCCCACTCATCATATGGTTGGGCCATGTGTTTCAGCATCAGTAGCCACTAGGTAAATGAGTTCCGAGGTCCGCTATCAGAGAGGCGGGGTTGATTGACGTGAACGGTTTTACCAACTAGTGCGTTATATTTGGTCGCTCAGCCATAAAACTGTCAAAAAAGGCTCTTCGAGTTAGACGATCCTTGGACATATGAAGTATATCTTGTATTCACCGTAATCTGTTAAGTGTGAGTAACCCACATGTTACGAGAGAGCCCCTTCGTAAAACCAACACATTGTTAATCCGGTATTCCAATCAGACCGGATCAGTTTTTGAGGGATTTTGGTAGTCTGCTCCTATTTTTTCATGCGTAGATGCCACATTTAAGATCCCTAAGTCAATAAATTCCAAATGCTGATGTATATCCTGCTCATGACATATACGCGTCATATCGGCTCCGTGGATGTCGGCCTTTCCAATTCGATTCAGACATGTTCACCGGTATTTATACAATTGCAGAGAACGATGTAGCTCAGTGGTTAAAGTGCACACTTACTGATCGGAATGTCCGTGGTTTGGATCCAACTGTGGCACCTGGTCCGCTCCTATCTAAGCTTGGCAGGATCTCAGCTCTCGTACTTCGAGTGGCGTCGCCGTTAGACACCGAAGAGGTGTTACAGTTGCACAATTCGTATTGTAATTTATTTATGCGACTGTCCAGGTCAATAGATTTATCCACCAGATTTGTGAGCATGGTCATCAGGTTCGATCCCGCCCAGTACATTCGCGGGTGTGATGAACACATCAAACACTTGATTTCTTTCAGCTGTAGCACCCTTTCGGTACCTAGCTGCCACGCTACCCGAAGGAAGCACGAGGGCTGGGATGCTGCCAGGTTACCCAAGTCTAGACAGGGGAAGCCGAGATACAGAGGCCGGGTTCGTAACACGGACCTTCTGGTCAGTAAATTCGCGCTCTAACCCCTTGTGGGGAACCCAGGTTGATCCTCACAAATTCGTAGCTCCTGGTAATCGGTCTGTCTTCGCAAAAAAGTGCCATAGAACACCTTGGATGTCACAGCTACCTTGCCGATGCCAAGCTGATTTTTCACCTGATGTCCTTGCGCTTTTTGGAGACTGGATGTGGGTGCGTCAGTGTCACCAATATTCTGCTTTTGTTCCAAGCGTTCTGTAGTAAAACCCTCAGATTACTCAACAGAACTTCAGCTTACAGACCACCCGGTCCGGGCGCCTCATCGAATTCGAGGAAAGAAAAGAAAGCGTTCAGCTGTAGCACCCTTTCGGTGCCTAACTGCCATGCCACCCGAAGGAAGCACGAGGGCTGGGATGCTGCCAGGTTACCCAAGTCTAGACAGGGGAAGCCGAGATACAGAGGTCGGATTCGAACCACGGACCTTCCGGTCAGTAAATTCGCGCTCGAACCACTTGAAGCATCTCGCCTCCGAAAACTTGATTTAGTTTATTTGAAATGATTCGCGTCTTTGAATGAGCTGATCCAGGGAGAGCAATGTGGTCTATGCACTCAATGTTGCAAGCAATTATTTGTGGTTCATTTAGATCTCCGAGCTTTCGGATGCGTACTGTTGTTTAATGTTGCGCGTCGATTACAAAGTGGAAGAGGAATGGTGAGGGAGGACAGTCATGACACTTGACGCTGTGAAATCAGGGGACATCTTATGCTCACACGCGCTCGCAAGGGTTCGCATACAATGGACTCAAGGGGTAGAAAATTTAGAACAGATAACCTTAATTAACTGGCCTTGTCGCATTTTCTGACGATTAACTAAGTGAGAAGAGCTTTCAGATTCAGGAAACAACCAACCTGGTACTTTTGAGAGGGTGATGCCCTTTTAATAAATTGTTTCAAAGTAAAGATACGGCTGTTGCATTCTCAACCAGGTTGGAACCCAGGTTGATCCTCACAAATTCGTAGCTCCTGGTAATCGGTCTGTCTTCGCAAAAAGTGCCATAGAACACCTTGGATGTCACAGCTACCTTGCCGATGCCAAGCTGATTTTTCACCTGATGTCCTTGCGCTTTTTGGAGACTGGATGTGGGTGCGTCAGTGTCACCAATATTCTGCTTTTGTTCCAAGCGTTCTGTAGTAAAACCCTCAGATTACTCAACAGAACTTCAGCTTACAGACCACCCGGTCCGGGCGCCTCATCGAATTCGAGGAAAGAAAAGAAAGCGTTCAGCTGTAGCACCCTTTCGGTGCCTAACTGCCATGCCACCCGAAGGAAGCACGAGGGCTGGGATACTGCCAGCTTGCCCAAGCCTAGACAGGGGAAGTCGAGTGGCGGAGGTCGGATTCGAACCACGGACCTTCCGGTCAGTAAATTCGCGCTCTAACCACTTGGGCCATCTTGCTCCTGAAATGTACTTTTGAGGTGTTCATCCCATTGCTCAGTGCAGCCATGCTGAGAACGCATTGCCGTCATATCTTTTACACAAATTGCCTAGGTAACACCTGTCTTTTGGCTGGTTGATCGGATCAACTGAAATGGAGCGTGACTGTTCCTCTCTGGACATTCATCAGGGTTCTTTGTCATATTGAAGCCGATCCTTCTGGAAGCTTGGAAGGCAATCAGATAGCACTTCTGCTCTCGTTCGTGACCTCTCTTCTCCATTGGAGTCCCGAAATCGACTCTTCAGGATAAGTTCGGAATATGTGCCCAATTTTTCCCCTCAGATTGTGCGACTCCTCCAACTTGCTCCTCAGTCTATTCCGCAGGCCCAAATGATATCCAAATGCACGATCTGTAGCCTCTTTCTCAATGTATCTAAACACTTCTGTATGTATAATCGTTAGGACCCCTCTAACTCAATTTTCAGTACTCAAAGGAACTTGTGAGTTATGAATGGAAGTAGTTGGATTCATTATGCTGACGTAGCGTCGGTCGAGTTGATCCATTCCTTTAGTATGCATCTCCACCCTCCTGCTATCTCGAAATTTTAACCTGGTCGGTGAGTCGACTTAGGCTCATACAGAACATTCACTGCGAACCCCCTGTCTTCCTTCTAACTGTTTACATTGGCTAAGCTAGTGCAGTCGGAATGTCCGCCATAGTGAAAACCAATAAGTTGAATTGTTTTACCAAAGTAAAACGTGGCTTCGTAAAGAAACACGCCGAATATAGCGCGTCGGTTCTTGCGTTGAGTACAACGGGAAACGAGCTCCCAAACACTGGAAATTTTAAATTCGTAAATCGAGCACATCTACAGCGGCATGGTATACAGACGTAGCCACAATTCCCTAATGTATCTTTCATTTCTAAATGAGTGCAACTGCAATGGACTTTACTTCGAATTCTGTGAAGAAATGACTTCTTTCACAATTATCAACATTATCGTTGACAGCACATCGTTCAACACTGATGCCTTGCTGCCGTAACTCACTTAAATAAGATCACATCCACTAATCTCCTGAAGCGGAACAACTTCAGTCGGTTACGGATTCATGCTCGTGAACATTTATGTCCAATGTCCATGAATATTACATCCACGTATGACTATTCACTTATTGAATTTCGAGGTAGAGTTAAATTCCGTGAAGGTTCCATCACCCAACATCACTGATCTTCCTTGTCCTGGTGACACTATTTTGTTCCGCTGCTGCTTTCCAGAACTCCCTCTAGTCGTACCTCGTCTTCTTCCTCCTCCCATCTCTACGACTAGTTCCATGTGTTTGGAAAAGTTCTTGCGCACTCCATGTCCCCAACTGTAGCCCATCTTGTCCGAACAACAACCTCTGCGTCCCTATCACTCCTATTTTGTCTATAGTTAGAGAGCAAACCTCCGTCGGACAGTTTCCTGGTCTGGTGCATAACAGCTCCATGGGTGATCGCCAGTATGGGTTCAAGTTTCATCGCTCGACTGCCGATCTGTTGGCGTCACACGTATGGTCCGCTGTTCTGGACCAGTTTAGTAAGACCGAAATGACATGCTTTTTTCATGCGCCCAGGACTCGATCGAGCATAGCATGACCCTTTAATTGCCAAACTGCCAATAAGGACTACATCCTGGATTGGGAACTCGGCCAACTGCTCGATTCATGTACGCCCTGACGGTGTTCTTTATTGCTACTTGTGACGCACTAAACATAGTCATCCCCCAGATTAACAAGGCTATCCGGATACGGCAATAGATAATAAAAAGGATAATCGTTCAGCTGTAACACCCTTTCGTGCTTAGGTGCCGTGCCACCCGAAGCAAGCACGAGGGCTAGAATGCTACCAGCTTGCCCAAGCCTAGACAGGAGAAGTCGAAATGCAGAAGTCGAGTTGGAACCATGCACCTTCCGGTCGGTAAATTTACGCCCTAGCCATCTCTCAGCCACGAAAATACAAAACTGAATAGGAGGTGCAGGTATATACCTATTATGTGGACAAACAATCTGCACTGGCTACGAGTTACACAACGCGGAGCTAACTGGAACACATGATCGCACGACGTGTGTGAAGTGTGGAAGTCCGACTTTCGAATAAGCGTGTCGAAAATGGTGGATTCAGATAAATTGACATCAGCAGTCTCCGAAATATGAAGGCATACATCTTATGCACAGAAGGCTAATTTGGTTGGCCGCGAGTCTGCTCCACATAATTATGGTGTCGCGGAACATACCTTCAAAACCTCTACACTCAGATTCACAAGGTCAGCGCAGGTGTTACTAAAGTTCCTGTTCTTTTCCTCACTCCTGTTTATCGAAGATATCCATTTTGTTCCTGTTGTCTTCATACTTTTGCGGATGATGTGATCTAACACTTATTCTTCTCAAGATCTGCCTTGTCTCAAACTGGTTATGAACGCCAACAGCTCACTGAGTATCAATCACTCTTGGAACTGATTGGACGTTGACTTCAACTGATGCGTTCAACCTTACAAAATCCGCTCATGTTCTTACTGTCTGTGGTCCATACGCCAGCCTCCTACTATTTACTGATTCCAACCTGATCCCTCAATCATCCTTATTGGTTTTTCGTTCGTGAGCAGTCTCACTTCGGCCCGCGTGTTCAACTACCTACAGCATGAGCCGCCAGGAGACTCACTTTCTCTTTTCCCTGTGATAAACATCTCTCACCCTTCAAAATTAGCTTGTGCAATTCCCACATCCACCCCACTACGTAATACTGATGTGTTATATTTCATCCCAAGTAGTACTCAACTTCCCATTAACTCCCATTCCTTGGCAAATAATCCGAAACCACCCTCACTGTTTTGTCTGTTTGTCTGTCCGTTAACATGAGTTCCGATGTACAGAGGCCTGTGTTCACTCTTGGCAAGAGCTGCCCTCATAATCTAACTCAGTTTTGTTCAACCATTTAATGTCCTCATATATTTCTATTTTTCAAGCGAGCCTCACTTTTCACCTCGCCACATTTTTATATCTTTCTACACGTTTTAAACATGTGATTTTGATTTTTGAATGCCCATTGCTCCGCGTAAATACGGAGAAATGTTCTGTTGTCCTTATTCTTCTCCATTTTAGCTTTCAATGCAGAGTACTGGAAGAGATAGTATCCGTGCTTCAAAGAAGCGGCGCCACAGCCATGGTCTGGATGGAACCCCCGTCTCCGAGAAGAAAAAAGAGCTATCCCACACTGTATCCCGAAATGCCACGATAAGCAGAACTCCTAAGCGCGTTCACGAGGAAGACAACGAAGAATTGAGTAACACTGCAAATGCTGTACTTCAGTCCCCTGGGTCCCCTACCGTCAAGCGTCCGCGGAAAAAGCCATCACTGCTGGGATCATCAGATCTCCAGGTATGATCTTGGTCAATTTTAAGCTTCTGCCGTTTTCGCTTCCACGCAAAATAATTTCACTTTCCTGCATGAGTTACCAGTCACTTTTGCTTCATTGGTCAACTGCGTGAAGTAAGAGTTCTTTTGTTTCTTCAGGCATTCTCTCGGACGTTAAGGTCGTGGCTTCGGTGAGCAGTTCACAATCACCTGATTATAAGTCCGGTACGATATCGTTTCCGGAGTGAATTAGTGACCGACTGGTATTAACGGAGTTAGTACTCTAAAACTAACAGGGTTTTTGACCTGGTCTCATGGAAATACTAAATGAATAAGCCAAAGTAAGATGTCCAGTGGCAGGTGTATTTTGAAAGTCTCAATTTACCCTCCACAGTCTTTGTCTGCCTTAACATCACACCGAGTCATATTTTGATCTCAGTGGGGACACTGTCATGTAGTCTCAAAAAGCCGGTGAGTGAAACTGCAGTGGCTGGAACCAATATGCCTATGGTACACGGTTTACAGCTGGTAAATTGAATTGAATTAATATTAAAACATGAAAACCACTGAGGGACTTCCAAAATAGACGCGAAAAATAATGGCCTTGTAATTATTGGGTTCGTGTTGTCTTGCTGTGATAGCAGTTGGGTAATATTCTCACCCAACTGCTGTAGGGATTCAAGAATAAACATCCGCAGGTAAACACAACAATCCAGGGGCATCTCGTTTACTTGACACGGTTGTGTAAAGGATATAGTGGTTTCTATCGGATAGTTGATCCAATTTCCCATTGTTGCACTTTGTTAGTCGTTCGACTCTGAAAGTTTAGTTCATTTTAGCTTTCCGAGCATGACTGCTCTGCGTATGTCCATGGCTAGCCACAGCTTACTAATATGAGGCTAAGAATGTGAGTGTAAGAAATCAGTGCGATGTCATCCTACAACTGATTGTGTGGCCTAATCAGGAACTAGTTGGGTGAGATTCTCATGACAGTCTCAACAATATTCCAAACCAGATCAGCGGTTCTATTTAATTATTCGTTCATGTCTGTGGTGACCGCGTTTCTTTCGGCAAATCAAAATACGATGGTCTCCAAATTCGTGGCTACATGATACTTTGCACAGTCTTTGGTATACTGCCGAGCAGTTTCGGTCACAATGTGCATCAAACTTCCCTTCAGAATCACAGCATCGGGAACTGATGGTAACTGGATTCGTTTGTTGTTATTGAGTGTTAACAATGTGGAGTTGTGCTGCTCTCCGTAAAATCTGACACATTCAATGGTCAATGTGTTGATTTGGCCACTCGTGTGTCCACTCAATGAAGGAGGCTCATTCGGGTGTGCAAAGTCTGTCAAATGGTCAGACGGGTTTCATACAAATGGGATGTGAATATAACCGTTGAAGGTCTTTGGTGCTTACCTTCATTCAGCAGTATGTTGCTTACACCGTTGTTCCAGTCAGACAGCGCTTCTTTAACCGCGCGGTCATTCCACATACGAAACACGTCATGGAGCCGTTTTGAGGAGCTTGGATGGGATCGTCCAGCTAATGCAACTGGTCGAACAAACAGTTGCTGAAAATCTGTTGGTCCTTTTCCGTGACGCGAAGTTGATGTTCGTACCTTTGGGACAGGACGGATTACCGTCTTATCATCCGAGTACGATGTCCGTTTTTCTGTATTTGGAGGTCAGTGTCAATCGCTACGTCAGTGTGTTGTTTTTTCTCCCAACACGGAGCTGAAGAGGAGCTGAATAGTCTCCGCTTTTTCATGCTACCCTCTTTACATGGGATGCAGCTATTCTCGCCAGTATTTTTTGTTTTAGTTCCTAGAACCACGGCTCTCTTGGCTAATTTTCTGATGTTTTGGGATAAGCCATGTTTGCCAGTTTTGCTCTAGAGCTGATTTTTTCTTTCATTTGACACTTACAGCTTTTGTGGTTGTCCAGTAATGAGCGATTAGGTGGGTATGCTCACAGAAAGTTCAACATTCAAGCATTTCAACAACCTTTCCAAGGAAAGCCGTTAACAAGAGAAGTTTTCGTGTATAACGCATCCCATAGAACTTATCAGCCCTGATCTTTTTTTCACCAAGAGGTCTTCCGGTAGTTTTCGTTAGATGTACCGACAGAATTAAGCCAGTCTGGTAGGCATTTTAGGGTACCTCATTTTAGATATGAAAATGGTTGGTCATTAAATTGAGTTACTTCTTAGTTTTTTTACCCCATGGCAACCATACACACCTCGGGACACCTCACCGTAATCTTGGGTCATTAGGTTTTTATCGAAATATCCTCTAACACTGGAGCAACTGCGGTCAACTCCGGGAATCGTTTGTTCCTTTTGGGCATGGAAAAGATCTACTAACGTTGAAGCAGGTTCGCTTATGAGTAACCTATATCCAAAGCCCGCTAAAATTTTATGAGGTTTCGCATTTTATTCCCGGAGTTGCAAGGTGAACGGTTAAACTACGCTTGCTGAGTGAATAAAAATGTGGAGTCTACGAGCACCGAATTTCTTCTAATCGAAGTCTGTAACCTGGGTTTCCACAGCACCAGCGGCACCCGATTTAAGTCAGTGCGTGACCTTACTCATGATATGGTAGACGGTTTATGAGTTAGATTGTAGTTGGAGCACTAGTATGGAGCTGTTGTGGATGCATCAGTCTATGAATTTCGTGCATTTTTCACGGCTACTGCAGTGCTGAGGAAACGTATGATCCGCACCTGAAGGATAAGGTTGACTTAACTGTCAAAGAACGACTATGTGGATAACTAGGATCTGTATTAACGACATGCGTACCCCGTTTTTCGTCTAGTTCAACAAACTGCAACGTTGTCTTAATTTGAGCTGTGTAGGAGGGCCCTTACCTCAGCCACTATCCGCATGCGCGTTGTGGAAGAAGAAAGCTCTAAAAGTTGAAAACCGGTCATTGAATTCACCGCGAGTGACTGCAGTCGGTCTATGTTCTGGTGTTGATTGCGGTACAAAACCCTTCCTAATACAGGTTGCAGTCACACTTATCATCAATCTTGGGTTGGGATCCTCCCATTTTTGCTATACTTCAGTGTGCCTTTATAGGGGAGTTGTCCTAATATCCTATGAAAATTAATTAATAGCTCATCAAGCTTTTGCCGAAAGGTTAGAATGTTGACTAATTTTGACCAGGATTACTAATATGATCATAATGCTCCTAAATAGCATAGAATATGTACCCAGGGGCGCATAAACGTGGAACGTTCTACATGATATTCCCAGTGTATTGCGGCCAGAATCGATCACGGTTACTCATGTTGGTGCTGCTTTTTTCAGTGGGCTTTTGTGCCCGCGCGCTGAAAGTTTTGTCCTCTGTGGACAAGTGGGAATGAGAAGTCACGGGACATTTTTTACTCCACTTGTATTTTTCCGAGGATATCCCCTTCGGAGTGTAGTACGCAATCACAAATGACGGTGTGATCATCCTAGTACTAAGAAACCGGAGCATTTGGAAGAGAATTAAGTAGAGATTGGTCTTTTTGGGGGGGGTTCGTGTGACTTTATTCGCACACCATGGTTGGTTCTTTCGGGGGGGGGTGGGTTCGTGTGACTTTATTCGCACACCATGTTTGCTGCTAACGGGCGTAATCGTTCTAATTCCTAAAAAACCTTTCATTTCGCAGAAATACGAGGGGATGTATACGTCAACTACAGAAGTCACTTCACAGCCTGGTCAGAAGGTGGCACTTCTATCCATGATACGACAACGTTTAGGTATGTCATGCCGTTCATAAAGTTTTTCTCTACCGTGTTACTACTGAGTTATTGGTAAGTAGCCAGTATTTCTTGCGTTTTGGTTAGTAACGCAGGTAACCCCCAGCCCAAAATTGTGCTTTCTTTTGCCTGTCGTGTTCTGTTCACCGGCTTCAGGTAGATGATCGAACTTATCTGTGTTTACTTGAGTGGGTGTTCACTCAATCTATTTAAAGCAACTGTGTTTGTGGATGATTTAGCAGGATCTTCCTATTTGGTGTCTTATTTTTCACTGCTCTTCGTCACGGATGTGATGGATCCAGCCTGGTAACAGACTCTTTTGCAATTAGTATAAGGAAATCTTTACTAACCTCTTATTTGTTGATCAAAATCCTTAATCTAAGGGTACTGGTCTAGATAGGGGAAGCAATCAACAGGGTGTTTAATGAAGGTCCTGACAATGACAGTCCTGTAATCTTTTCGAGAACGATTTTTATTTCAAATGTCTGGTTTTATTTCACACAACATGCCGTATGTATGTACGTATGCTGTATGCCATGTATACCGTAGGCATTGAGATGTCTGGAATGACTCTACCCCAAATGGAAGATTTCAGCTCACAGCATGACTAAATGTATATGACAGCTTGGGTCGGAGCAGTCGACCGGATCATTTGAGGACGTACTTAGCCTTGGTTCGTGCCCCTTAATTTAAAAGTATATGCTGTATGGTGCTACAATATCGCGACGAGCCTTCAGTGCTGTCGTAAATTGAATGACACTATCATACATATATATGAAAACGCGCAAAACCACTTTCACATGCTTACCGGTGGTGAGTGGTAAAAAAACAACTTTCACATGCTTACCGGTGGTGAGTGGTCTAGGTGACTCATGGTGTTGCTGTTTCGCTTTCACCAAGTCATTAGGACAACCAGGGCTACCGAACTCATGTGGGTACATTCCAAAAGTGTTGCACAACAGGTGAGTTAATTTTGGCATGTTTCTTTCCCTGCTGAACAATCGCACGTTGTATGTTCGGAAACTACCACGAAATACGAGTTTGGCTCAACTGAAGGCACTTTGTCCTACTTCAATTAACGCTCGTCTACCGACAAAAGCGTTTTCTAACCGACGTAGGTAAGCGCACCCTTAATTTTAGCCAATATGTGGTCTTGTTGGCCCACGTTGATAACCGAGATCGAACCACAATTCTAGTGATTTCGTCCGATACTGCTTCTTAAGAGGAACTCTGTCTGAACATAGTTTATCAGTTGACCATACTTTGTGGGATTGTGTAATTTCGTGCATGGTATTAATTTTACTTATAAGGTGAATCGACGTTTGAAGGCCGAGAATGACTGTTTTCTTTGTTTCGAACCATGGATAGGGTAGATTTCACGGATCTATGCAACGATCTGATCGGAAAATCGCGGGTACGAATCCCTGTGGAAAACTTCACAGTACTTTGTGACACCAACTAAAGACAACAATATAATGTCTAAGGTATTCATATGTGCTCACTGCCATGGAAACTGTAGCCTCCGGGCTGAGGTAATGACAAGTCCCGTAGATCTGTACAGAAAAGCTGCGGCTTAGACTCCAAATGCAGACTTGTTGCATCCGAACTTGCGTCTATTCTATCCCCAGCTCAGCTACGGCAGTCTTGGCCGAGTGACGAACGATGAAACCTGATACACCAGTCATTAATGCACGGCTGCTAAATGTTTATTCTTCAGTGACTTGAAATATACCGTGTACCATTCCGTTCACCAGCCTGTATGTGTTCTTGCTTAGTGTTTATAGCTTTGTTGTGAAAAATTCAAACCTATGGGAGAGAGAGGCGTACAATTCGGTGGAAACTAGTCTCACTTAGTTTGTGAGGCTCACTTTTATGGGTGCTTGATTCTGAGTGCTAAAGTGAGCCTTATTTTCATACACTTTGACCACCTTTGTTCAGAACGATGATCAGCATACAGTTATACTAAGTGCTGTTTGTACAAAAAGAACCTCTTACTAGTTGCAGTTTTGGGCTGAAAAATTCCCATATTCCCCTTCAGGCATGCATTCATAGAATTCAAGTCGGAAGAATCGGCAAGAAATGCACTGAAGTCAATCGTCGGTAAACTTATCGCTGATCGACCAATTAAGGCGGAACTATGCTTTGAGCGATCGAACACTGAAACTAATCCGAATGCGGATAGAGGTCAAAAGAAAAGTGGCGAAAAGCCTATTCAATGGTCGAAACCCAACGAACGTCAGTTGCGAGATTTCTCACTTACCACACTGCATGTATCGTGTGTTCCACGCAATACGACACCGGATGAGGTTAGACAACTGTTCCCGCAAGCGGTCTCTTTTGACTTCAATATGCACCCGAAAGATAAAGGAATTGGGTAGGTTTCGTTTCTCTCTGAATGAGTTGAATGAATTCTTATCACATTAATAATGGAGTATTAATGACAGTCACCAGATATAGTGAATTTCAGCAACTTGTCTGTTATGGAGGTGGTGCTTCAGGCCTTAAGGACAAGTATACAATTTTCGGGGACAACCAATATACGTGTGGTGGACCTATTTAGTATTAGTATGTAGTTTACCACCGAATTGACCTGAATGAAAATGCCTCTATTTAGTATGGTGAAGCTGCAGCTCTCTCGCCCCATGGTGGCGCCCATAAATATTGGTTATTGTTTGTTGACTAGGTGGCAGCTGGTCTTTTCACCGAGTTTGGTAGCTGGTCTGCTTTAACTTGTAAGCTATACCCAAGCTCGGCGAAGAGATCAACCCCCACCTGATCTACAGCTACTCAGCCCATTCACGACTTTTACCGCTGGGGTTGTCATTGATGGTAACGCAAAACTTATGTATTGAATGCAGACGGCAGTCAAACTGTGTAGTTGGTAATTGAGTTTCCAGTTTGACTATGGTGTTCCGAAACCCCGCGCCGTTTTGATCGTGACTATGCTGGTATCCCTTACAAGATGCGTTGTTAAAATCCATAGAATGACCGGCCTGGATTTCTGAAGTATCTCGACGAATATCTCAGGATCACCCGGCCTGAAGTCAGGATGACATGAGTGGTGTGTATTGTTTCGGGTTTTAACGTCCATTGGGCACCTTATGCCGGGCACCTTTGGGCACCTTCTCCCGATACACTAGTTTTCCATTTGCGTCATAGTGGGAATCTCATAGAGGTATTCCTAACGTGGAACAAAATCCATTCGTCCATCCGCGAAATGTGTGTGCGTCGTCGCTGTGAAGCCGGAGGGAAGCACAAGCACCGAAATACTGTAAGTTTGCTCAAGTGTAGACAGGAAAAATGTGAGGCCAGAGTGGGGTTTGAACAAAGAACTAAGTGAACCGAACGGCTAACAATACCATAAGAATCAACGGAAACTGTTAGAGGTGAAGTCTGTGTTATACCAAATACCATGAAGTTTACCCTATTAGTTAACTATTTGACTACTTTGTTTGGGCCAACATATTTTGCTCTTTTATCAAACTACTGAGTCGAGATGCCAGTGTTACTAAATAAATGTTGTGTGTAAACGGCCGGTGGATAGGAACTGAGTCAAGGTGGTTACGTCTAACAAAGCTTGTTGGTATTTTGTTGGATGAGGCCTTTGTGGAGTGGAGCTCGCAGTGACCCCGAAGAAGTACAAGTTGAAGAAATCTTTTTACTGATTATGATCACACGCACTTAACCGTTTATACTTTTAGTGTATCCAACATCGATTGAAACATGGATAATTTATAACATTCTTCGAAATCGATGGGGAAGAGTTCGTTACTTGCTAGGGAACCCTGAAATTTCCTGCGAATGGTCTCAGTTTTGTTGATGGGTGTTGTATCCTCGAAGTTGTCCACGGCAATAACGAACAGCAATGACTCAGTCTTTCGCGTAACTGCATTCACTCCGTTTCTAATAGAGCCTTTGCGTTTCACACGTCGACTGTATTAACAGCGGTATGGCTGACACCTGATCATACTCCTCTTATCCGAGTTCATCCCGACCTATTTTTATTGCATTCCTTTCTCCTTTGATACAGGTCTTGCCGCGTAGCATTTTCCTCCGAGCAAGACGCTTTTCAAGCATTTACCTCACAACACAATGCAATCATACGTGACTGTCCAATAATTGTGAACTTTGCTTTTAAGAAGGTAGGTTAGCGCTTGTGCACAGGTTTGTTTTGTGCTATCTTAATCTTTATAGACTTTTGCTATTCTGTTTGAGTGGATGTGATTTTCCGAAGTATCACCGTCGCCTTAGTGCTAACTGCGTATTCCTTTATGACCGAATTGGTTCAATAGTTGATTTAGACGTTGTCTTGAATTCAGGGAACTACGGGGAATGCAGTGGTATTCATAGTTTCCCCTGTAGAGCCTTACCCCTCAAAAGCTACTGCTTTTGGGAATTCCATTGACGGGCAACAGCACTTCAAAAGGAATTTAGAAAGTCCTATTTCTTTCTTACCGATACCGATGAACCCAAAATTTGTCAAGTACGACCGCGTATGTATACTTAGTCATTGCTGTATTGGTCACATCAAGCCTATCTTATTGGGACCAGTTACTGGGATTGACAGTGTAAACACCACCGTTGGGCTTGTGACTTGTTTATGTTACGGGGAACGATAATACGTACCAACAGGGTGGGCTTATTCTGCTTGATTCACTGCTTTTGTCCTTAATCTCGGCGTTTGCAAAACACATATCAAGCAGAGTTATCTCTTATTCACTTGAAGCAATTGTCGGCTCCGCATTAAAGTTGAGAAAGTAGCACCGTTCTCTTTCATGGTTGTTTAAAGATGGATACGAAACCAGGATCTCAGGCTTACTTGAAACATCGTGCTCAAGTAGGAATGACGTTATATCTGCTACTGAGTTTGAAAACACTTCTATCTACATTGGCAAAGTTCCATATGCAATAATACACCCACGAAATTGTCAAAGAATGAGCTTTCAGACCTTGTTTTTGCAAGTAAACTGTTCCACACATATTATGGAAAACCTCGACCCGCACATCGAACACTGGTCCAGGCGTTGTGGGGCTTGAATGCTTCAGTAATCCAGTCTGACATATTGGTTTGAATTCCGTTCTTCAGCTATGCCAGGAAGACTTAGGGGAGCATCTAGATGAGGTTCATCAAGCCCTCACACTGGAAGCAGTTGTACCACTGCGCGATCGCGAGGAAGACTAAAGTATTAGGCTGAGCTAGGTGTGGGAAGGCCCTAAGGTGTATGTCATAGGCAAACGGCATGTTTTTATGGAGGCGGAAATAATGTATTCCTCCGAGTAAGGACGGTTCAGAATTCCACCAGGTGAGCCACACTCCGATTGCCGAACGGTGTGCTATGAACACCGGCAGCTTATCAAATAGGCTCAAAAATATACTAGATCTTGACAAGA
The DNA here is from genome assembly GCF_000715545.1 of Opisthorchis viverrini. Taxonomy (NCBI): domain Eukaryota; kingdom Metazoa; phylum Platyhelminthes; class Trematoda; order Opisthorchiida; family Opisthorchiidae; genus Opisthorchis; species Opisthorchis viverrini. The sequence continues at coordinate 57,283 of NW_008752402.1, forward strand.
GTCCGATCCCGCTATGAACGTATCCGTTGTACGCAACAACATCAGCGCCTTAATTCCTGTATTTTATGGCTAGCCCACTGCCCTTTAGCGGAGTTGATCGGACTTTTAGTTCAGGGACTCCGGATAGGGTCGCCTAACAGAGCACTGACACGTGCCACTCTGCAGGTCAGGCTGTTGGGTCAAAGACCAGGAATGAGGCTCCGAAACTGAACTTTAAATTTCAATGCTTATCGCTTCCAACAGTGGAGCTTGGACACCCCATACAAACCCTATGTTTCGGCCTAGGTAACGGAGCAGTATTGGTCGATGCTTCCCACAACCCTTGTTACAGTTCGAATGTCCATTCAGCTGTTCATCGCCTAGCCATTGTTCCATGCTGGCCATACGATGCGTGCCAAAATAACTTGAAAAATTCTGCAAATTTAAGCTACATTGTAGCTTTTAGTTTTCGTACTCTTTTAAGTTTGGCAATGAACCTTCCTGACTGAAATTTGCTCTTCATGTTGATGTAGTGCGGCCAATTAAGTTATGTGCCGAACATCGCCTGTTCCTAGACAGCATGAGTTTTGTGTACAAGCGCTCGATCAAACCAGGTTTGATTGTGTGCAACTTAACTACCGGTAGCTAGTCCCAATTCAAGATTATCTTCCTTACAGGGTCGGTCAGTTTGTTTCTGTTCATGTCATTAGGCGAGCTCGCATAAAGACTTGATTTTCTACGGAGTGACAGTGTGAAGCATACTCATCCGATTAATTCACTTCAACGCATTTCCGTAGCTCAACAATATCGGGCTTAGCCCACTGGAAGGTGCCATGCACAACCATGTGGTGGCGTTAGAGAGGTAGAAATTGTAGGAATGGTCCTATAACCTGAAAGGAACGCATGTCACATTTGAGTGGATGACATTCAATTGGAAATTTCGTTGAGTGAACACTTGAACACAGAGGTGAGATCCAATTACCTATGCAAATTCACGGTAAGCTGGAGTTTTCATTCCACCGAATTATGTGGGCTCGGTAGATAGGGTCGTTGGCCTGAAATTTTCGAGTAGCTGAACTAATTTAATATTCAGAAGCAAGAGCGAAATTTACACATGAGTAATTCATGTTTTACTTGGAAACTTCAGTAGTTAAGCTAGAGAGATTGAGAGAGATTGATAAAAAAAGTTTGCTTGGCTTGACAACCTGTCATCGGTTCTTGTTATCCGTAGCCTTTCCAGAATTCCCAGAAACTGGAATTTTGTGGCACTGAACCGCACCAAAGTAAGTCGGGCAGATAATTTCCGGAAAGCACTGGGGCAAGTTAGAATTTTGCGAGAAACCCATTCTCACTTTCAGTTAAAAGTATGAAGATAATTTTTACTAATCAAATTTAACTCGGGTTTTTCGAATTTTCCTATGGATCAGTGCACAGAGGTGGAGCAAATCGGACTCTAAAACACATCCGTTCAACCCTTTCAGTCACTCTTCAGTTTATGACGGCATTGGTGCAGAACTAGCAACCATAACATACCCAACGAGAGTGTGGGAATGCCGGATTTTTTTCTCGTTCTTTGCTCCTTTTGACAAACCTCACGATGATAACGTCCAGGGTTTATTGTGCGTAATATATATATCACCGATCGAGTTAGTTTTATTCAACAGTTTCTTATTACCTATAGCTTTCCTTTAGAACCAGATAAATGAAAATTCGGTGCATGTTGGAAGAACTGTATGAGTTAAACAAGGTTGAGAACCACCACACTACGCTAGTATTCCAATTACCCCGGCAGACATTCAGCCTAGAAAGAGTTATATAAACCACTCGTCATATGCTGCTTATTGAGTTATTTATTTGCGAGACTTATAGGTGGGTGTCCTCAGAATCAACTCTTGGCTGATGTCAGCTAGTTAGATAATATCCCCTTCCCACAAACACACGCACTGCTCCGACTATAGCGTGAGGTGAGTCCTTCAGAAAACACCAAACGTATTACGAAGCACACTATATATGTCCATGCCACAAGCCTTTGAAAACATTCAGAACAGTTTCCCTTACCTATTTCATCAAAACGGAGGGACGTGTGTTACAGGATGCAAAAATTTCACAAGGATTTCCATATACAACTACACAGGACTGAGAGAGTTATAACCGAGTTCATTTAAGCCATACATTCACGTAGCCAACAACCACGAAAGGTGCTAAACGTGGTTCACCAGCTCATTTTGCCTCGCCTTATTATTTCGTCTGTAGCTACTATAGCAAGTGTATGGATAGAACTGAACAGTATCTGCATCCAAGAATCTGTTAACCTTACCCCCCAATTCTCAAGCTCACAGTACGGGCCGATAACAAAAGAAACTGCCATAATGATAGTTTGCCAGCCTTCGTTGTAGCACGATATGCGATTCAGGCAGTCGTACGACGTATCCAGGCACGATACTTACACGCAGTATGAACTCAGTATGCTAGATATCCTGAAACAATGCTGGATCCGGACCCGAGTGCTCCACTTGGCCTAGGTTAATCTTTATATCGTTTCCACCACGCGTGTCTTTTAAACTATCCTGCGTGAGTAGGACTTTGTGTCCTTCTCTTTAAAATGTGTCACGCGTATGTGCAATCTGTAGACAGCTCTCGGGAGCCTTTCCAATTCATAACGCTGATTATACAATCGTTGACAAAATTCTTGTCGTTTTCATACCTTCGTAATCTTTCTTTAAGCGTTAAGTATTTTTCGCCTCTGTTGGATGGTGGATTTCCGCGTTCTCGGGCATGTGTATGCAGATTTTTCTGGAGAAAAACTGGCAACTACTGACAAAGACATGCACATTCAGCTGGTACTGAATGGGAAGTAAATGTGTACAGTGGTTTCGAAAGTGTTGCTAAATCATGACAGCCCGTCTTAACTCTTTGATTGATTAGCTAAAGCAGTGAACTTGATACTCCCTTTTTGATATCTTACGCATATTATGCGACGGTGGTTTCGTAAACCTCATCCAGACTGTTGAACGAGCCTGTGCGTTCAGTAGCGTTTGAAAGATATGCGGTGACCACCAACATCGTTTCCTTATTTTGTCCGAACATACCGTGATAGAAATTGATCTCCTCACTTTCCTCAATAGAAAAAGTGCCTTTAAATAGGTATTTAATAAGTGATTTCACGGCCCGTTTTTGAATACCTTGCTCAGCACAAACCGACTGGAAATGTACTTCAAACCGTGAACACTCGTATCCCGTCAACTCAGCTGATAGGGAACAAACACAAGTCGTCTATGAAGGTTGACGAACAGTCTAAGGAGAAGCTCAATAAGGCACACACTGTATTCTGCGGGCAACAGAAAAAGCCTCAATCGACTACTGAAACCACGACTGAGCCCAAACAGAAAAAGAAACAGAAGAAATCGCTGTCTGGAACGAGCTTGCCGAACGATTTTCCGTTCCCTAAACAACCCAAGGCGAAGAAGCACAAACTAACGTAACTGAGTTTCAGGTTAGTTTGAACTATCACCGAGTATATGACTGCGTTTTTTATTCAACATTTATCAAGGACTCAGCTGGTTCATTATTTTAACCCTTGGTGGAGGATTCCCATTTTTGGAACAACGGTGAGCACAGTTTGCCGCTGTTGACCTGATAACATGTACGACCCTGTCTGGTCGGCATAGGTCGTTACTTGGGCCTCATCGTATTACGCAGTTGTTCGTCTTGGTCTGTGGTTGTCAATGCTGTCTTATGATGCTTGACATTCTTTATCACCTTATTCAGAAATAAACTGGAAACCATATATTGAGAGTTGTCTAATGTCAAGGAGGGGTAAATTTATCCCTGAAAAGCATTCATGGGGTATAATAACAAGATCGTTCGGATGAACTCGACCTTTGCGGCATCTCTTCGACTAGCTCGGCCGTGTGCAAACGAACAGAATAGATCAAAACTGAGTAAACGTCAATCTGGTTAAAATCGATAATCAGTGGTTAAGACTGATAAAGCTGGCGTAGGCCGAGAGTCCAACGACGCAATCCGAACATCTTCGTTTTATCTGATCTTGACACTGGACACATGTTTGACGTTTTAAAGGCTTTTAGGCAGACCTATGAAGTATAAGTCAAGGTAGCAAAGTTTTATGAGATATAAACTTTTTTTATCACACAAGCAATGGGCATCCATATTTTTTAAGTTTTGGCTTTAAATACAGTCGTGTCTTGTACGGAAATTGAGGCTCATGTGACCGAACAGTCACTTGTCCGCCTCACGTGACTGGCCCAAATCACACCAGTTTTACCGGTCCTGACTACTGCTTATCGGTTTTATCTTGACGGAGATTTACCCACAGTTTCGATGGATTCTGTTCGTTTTGTATATGCCCGAGCCTATGGAGGGTCGCCTTCGCCCGAATTATCTTGTCTTTATTCTATCATGGGGACGGTTCAATTTGACGAAACGAGTATCCATGGAAGTTGAAAGGTTTGAATGCCTATCTTCTGTAAAGCATCAGACTCGTGGAAGCAAGCGTACCGATTGATATTGTTCATGACTGTGGGGGGAATTGTTGATTATCCATCGGTTTACACCGTTTAAGAAGTCGTAGCTCGCGGAACAAGTCAACACGTGACTACTTGATTAGTTTTTCTCAGTTAATGGGTAAGTGGCGTCACATTCTGTCCAAGTTCGAGCTAATCACACTGCTGATCAGCCGCTCACGGCCGAACGGTCGTGGGTTCAAACTACTGACCGGGAGCTTCCTGGTTAGAGACTGGAGTTTCGTGGGATGTTCTCCTTAGTAAGAACGAGACACCTGTACAGCACTTCTCCTCTCGGCGTAGACTGGTTCTACTTGAAAGGACGAAATCTCAATTGGAAATTCCTAAATCTCTTCCCAATACCAACAAAATTATAGTAAGTCCGGTAAATATGCCCGCCATACTTTAGAACACGCAATGCAATCACATGATGTCGATATGGTGTCATTCGGCAAATACGCATAAATAATGTGAGGGTTTAGAGAAAGGGCAAACTTCAGTAAAATTGGTCAGTAACGCCAGTCATTAAAATCGTTCTTCAACTTGGAGAGCCACCGGGGATTTGCTGGCGCATGGCATTGTCTGTGGTCTTGTGTGACACTTCCTATGCAAAAGTTCCAGTTATCATATTTTACTGTTACGAATGTGTTCTTTCGGACGGCTTTTGCACAATGTGGTGGCACTTGATATATCTGATCGGATATATCTGATCCGTTAATTAGTATCAATCAAGTAACTGCACGAGTCACGTGGTCCGGTTGCAGCATGACGTGCGCTAAGCCACCTTCAGGTTAGGTATTGTTTCTTACGTCTTACACTATTTGCAGAGCACTCACAAGCAACTGAGTACATCAACGTAAATGAGTCGTGGATGGATACCCTACAGTTCATGTTGGTATTGGGCATACGACCGCCAACTGCACGGCGCCGAATCGATGGGCAAGGTGCCCAGCGTAATTGACTGATGTTTTCAATCATCTGTAAAGCAGTTTGCTCTTTCTTCGAACCCGTATATTAATTATGTATGTATTTGCCGAATGACACCATGCCAAAATCATACGATTACAGCGAATCTATTCTAAGCCATATTAACTTGTACTAGCCTTCTTAAATGACAAGCTTAGTAGCACATTGAATCCCATAAACAGATTTGTAGCTAGGGGCACTAGTCAGTTAAACGTAAACCTTACGAAAGTGCCATTATGTTCTTGTGTCATGCAACATTCCCTGTTTGCACCATTAATCCACTTTCTTTTGCTTGTTTCAGGTGTACTCGTGAACGCCTTTTCCAACAACTGGAGTGTTCGGATTTTGTGAATACACTCGTTTTTCTAAAAACCTTTCATAGCAGTCGAAGTCTTTTTGGAATTGTCGATAGAAGTGGTCTCTAGCTATCGATCATCCCACTATAAATAGATCAGTGGTTAACGATTACTTAACCTCAACGACCAGCAGGGTAACTGTTCCGCATGACTTCCTAAATTTTTCTTATAAAAGTCTTACAGTGTCTAACGAATCCTTACACTTTCCAGCACACCCTGTCGCGCTGGTTACGAACTGTCGTGAAAATCTATTAATTCATTAGTTTTTTCCTTTCTGGGGTTGACTTCTAGGCGGATTGCAGTAGCCTAGCATTCCACCCACAGAGCAAACGTTTTTTTATGTAAGCTTCCTCGAGTAGGGTGGGGGTTGTACCGTACGGTGAATATGGAACCACTTAAGGCCTCGGAGGTTCACGACTGCATGTGTTCCCTCGAGCGTCACCGAGCTTCTGGTCCGGATGACCTCCCACCCGCATTGTTCAAAGATGGGGGTGAAGTCGTCAGTCAGCGCTTGTCTGATCTGTTTGCTTCCATTTGGGAAAAGGAGACAGTCCCACAAAACTGGGGAGAATCGGTGATAGTGCCTATTTCCAAAAAAGGTGCTCGTAGTGAATCTGGTAACCACAGGGGGATCAGCTTGACCCCGGTCGTAACGAAACTCTTAGCGTCACTTGTGCTTCGTCGCCTTACGGTAGCTCGTTAGACACTGACTCGAGAGCAGCCAACGGGATTCCGGCCTGGTGGGGGTTGCGTTGACCAAATCTTCACTTTCCTTCAGGTGCTAGAACAACGCCATACGTATAAGCGACCCACAGTTCTAGTATACCCGGACCTCCAAGGCGCATTCGACTCGGTCAACTGGTCCGTTCTTGAGAAGGTTGCCCATCGAGGAATGCCCCGGAACTTTTTGAACATAGTAAGCTGTTTGTACTCTCCCTCCATTCCTTTTTAACTTCGTGACCGATGAAATAATGAAACGAACGCCGGAAGGTGTCCAAAACCTTGGTGTTCAGATGGCTTGTGACGAAAACCTTGTCGATCTGGAATATGCAGAGGACAATATTTTCTCGTCTTCGATGGGGAGGAGATGGCGCAGGTGGCAAATGGGTACGAAGGAGGTTACGAAACGTTTGGGTGCTGTCGATGGTGCTAGCCTTCCAGAGCGGGGAACGCGTGATCCCCAGTGCGTCTGACTGGAGACTCTGCAAGATATGACTGCCAACCGATGTCAGTGGCTTTCTTGTTGTCAGTTTCTATTCAGGTTGCTCGAAAAGCGTCTGGAAATGTAGGCACCTCGGAATGATTGTAGTAGGCTAGCACTAAGTCCCATCCCCATCCACCCACTTTCATTTTCTTTACAATAAGGCTTCCAAATAAATCATTGTTGTTGGATCGACAAGCCATCCTCAACCCGGTTTGAAGTCTTTTACAGCCTATACAGCGAGACCTGGTTGGGAATCCGGGTATTTGACGAAGCTGCTTCGCACAAACCTTGTAATCGATCGTGATGAGGGTGGAGTTTGGTGGGTTTAGTACAGTAATGAAATCCCTATTGTCTCACTTTGGCAGAAGAAAGCTACGACGATTTAGTTGAAGATCCGGAGAACAGATCAGTATTACTAGGGTTAATATTAGGGGACTTTCAGTGTTACTTAATACAACATAAAATCTAAATAGGGCTATGGTCATATCAAACTAGCCGTTAGGTTCAATTCGCCCTTCTCCAACTCAAATCTGAGCCGCTGTTGGCCCAGGGAGCCGAATTGGCACTTGCCAAATTTGGTTCCAGCGGTTTTATCTCTGTCAAGAATTTCCGCAAATCCTCCATACGAAATCCATACACTGTTGTCAAGAATCTCCGCAAATCCTCCATACGAAATCCATACACACGACAGTTACTGAGCGGGTCCTCTTCTGCGTACCACGATGTTTGTCTTAATGACCAGTCACAGTCGGCATATTTTGGTTTAGGCAAAATATTCTGCTCCTTGTTGGTTGGTTGGCTGGTTTCTTCAGATTCAAACAGAGGGTTCCCATTGCACAAAATACCGTATCGAAACATTCAGTTTCTTCCTTGATACGGCTCCTGGAAGGGACAAGTATCTCCGCCATATTTGTACCCGCTTTGGCGTCGGTTGGCTTAGTGCATGAATCGCATGTAACCGTTATTTCACGGAAGGACTGTAGTGCTTGCGTAATTCGCAGAACAATTTAGAAAACGGCCGGAGTGAAATAAACCACTTGGGTTCACTTTATGCTATCGCAAACGACCATTTTGAGAAGTGTACACTACTTTAGGGTTGGATGATATATCCTTATTATCAAGGATACTACGCTTGTGGTTCTACCTTGAATCACCAAGTGAGTCCTGAACTGTTTCAATCTATCCGATCCCGTATATGATGCTACAGTTAAACCTCAAGATGGTTCAGAGGTTACGGCGCGAACCTAATAACCAGAAGGTCCGTAGTTCGAACACAACCCCTCTATCTCCTCTACTCTAGTCCAGGTTTGGGCAACCTGGCATTATTTCAATCTTCGTGTTTCCCTCAGGTGGTGTGACGGGTAGGCACCGAAAGGGTGTTACAGCACTTGAGCACTGTCCTTCTTCCATATATTTCTCTAATAAATACGCACTCCATGAGATAACTTTCACGCGGGTGGAAGATAACGTTAACCACGACGAAAATAGGTTTGGTAAACTTGCCTGATATGCAGCAGTAATGGCGAGGCCAGTAGTGGAGCACATCGATCTTGATAGCAGTAT